>NC_042976.1:6654820-6697320 GCF_901001165.1 Salmo trutta | reverse complement strand
TTTGACGAGCAGGTGTCCACATACTTTTGGTCATGTAGTGTATATAGGTGATACCGGGCCACTCAGATAGCCACTACTCTGACAGCCCAGCACTCTAAGGCCTCCTGAATAGTATACCATTTCTATCATCCAATAATAGAGAAAAGTGCATCCTTGGGTGTCAGAACTGTTGTTGACCAAATAAATAGCAACGTGGGCAAACCATCCCAGGCCATAAACCTGTTAACGTTAAGGCCCTTGGTCAATCAAGATTCACCTTTTGTTTGTGTCCATGTCACATTCAAAACGAACATATTGCTGAAAGAATCAGGTGTCCTATCCTTTATGCATGGAACAAACATGCATGTCAGTTTATTAATTCATTACCTCTTGAATGTGCTTCCTTTGGATTGGATGGGTTGCATCAGGGTTTTAACCATTATAATAGCTCCGGCGTTGGTTGCGAGCTGTACACACAGTCCATTATATCAAGGTATCAACGTAATCATTATCTGGAGGGAGAAAATGTATAGATGAAAGATGAAAGGACAACCCCCCAGGGTTAAAATGGCCGCCATCCACTGTGTGTCGAACAAGATGGTATTGCAGGGGGGACAGCCTTC
The DNA here is from genome assembly GCF_901001165.1 of Salmo trutta. Lineage (NCBI taxonomy): Eukaryota > Metazoa > Chordata > Actinopteri > Salmoniformes > Salmonidae > Salmo > Salmo trutta. The sequence continues at coordinate 6,696,718 of NC_042976.1, read as the reverse complement.
AGTGCCTCTGATGTACACTATGAAATCAAGGCAAATAAAGGCTAAGATTCTATTTTATAATTTTAGAAACAGGCCAATTATTGCTAATCGTGTGCTATAAACAGCTTTCGCAAATTACTTTGGTTTAATTTCATTCAGACGTTTGAATCAGGCTTTATCTCTTTTCATAGCTGATGAACTGAATGCATTGAACACATTTTCAGACACACTTACGACGCCTGTAATGGTACCTTCCTTCGGTGGCTCAGATTCATTGCCTCAGCACACTCTTCTCTCTCTCTCTCTCTCTCTCTCTCTCTCTCTCTCATGTGTGGATATTCTTTAAGCCAGGGCTTAGTGTGCTCTTTGGACATCTACCAAAGTTTGGCCTCTCAGTTTGAAATGTGTTTCTAGAATTTGGAATGCAAATGCTTTGTTCACAAAGCGGGGAAATCAGTGCGGAGTCTAAAAGCAACGAGTTTTTTGATTAATGAGCTTTGAAATGTCTCTCAGGAGAAAGAAAGGATACGCGGCACTCTGCTAGATGTGGCTATAGCTAAACACTACTTCTGCCTGCGTCAACCTTTCGTCACTCACTAATGTTGAAAATAATATTGTAGAATATTAGGCCTATATGTATTTGTGCAATATGCCCAAAATAGTGTGTGTTTTTTAAACGTAAAGGAACATTAACAGTTATAATAGGTTAACATATTTTGTTAAATGCAAATCCGCAGTTACGTTGAATGTGGGATCTGCTTCACAATAGAACGTGGTAACAAATGAAATATAGCCTATATTTTGCTAACAGAAAATAATTCGAAAAATATAATTAATTAGACCTCCCTGACAAAAATGTAGCTTAGCCTACATTGTGAAGAAAATGCTCTGCCTGCGCAATTTCACTTCAGGACTAATAGTCATGGAACATTTGAATTTCTTCAGCACCAAGAAGAGACTTCCTAGGTCTCTGGTTTCTCTTTCGATTCAATTTCAATCTCTACCTCATATGTATGCTTTGAATTAAAACATTATTTTCTATATGTGTCTTTGATCTGCTTGCCTTTAGGCAATGTTTATACTGTGCACGCTCTGAACTGGACATGCGTGAATAGAGACTTGCCATTTCTTTGTTTAGGCTGTAAGCCATCTTTTTATTTGAAATCACTTTAAAATGGCGACGGGGCAAATTCATACCTAGTCCCAACCTGCTGTTGCTGCTGAGGCATAATCATTTTCTCACAGTTTTCACATTTTTCTACGTGTGTTAAATGTATGGAAAATGACGGTGCTTTTTAACCCACTGTGTAAATTTAAGCACTTTATTTACAAAATGTTAAACACATTAAAATAGAACATGTTCATATCATTAGCGTTTCATAAATGTATGCATGGACAGTCCAACTGATGAAATGACAATGACGTGATATGAAAATTGGCGATGACAACAAATGACATACTGGTGTGATTCATTTCTGTAATATTCGGTATTTCGATAGGCTACATGTAGCCTAACTTTGTTTTTCATAGAGACACGTGAAAAATTCCCCAATATTCCCAGATTTACACGTAGGAGTTCCTTCGACAACAACCTAAGACCACCAGCCACTGAAGCCATATTTTAAAACAAGCATTCACCAAAAACCCGTAGTACCTATTGAAGGGCCATGATGTCAAAGTCTGTCCAACGATGTTGCATAAATTCTAGATGTCCATATAAATAGTCATACATGTAAATTATAAATAATATGTGATACAAAAACCTTAAATAATACATACAGAAAAGGAGATAAAGATAAATGCAATACAAATCTTGGAAAAATAAATAAGACGCTTCAAATATAGCAAACAGACACCTTCGAGTTTATTTTTTATAAAAACCATCCCTATAAAGATGGGTGACTACTCTCAGATCTACAGGACTTACCTTCAAGTAGTGTTAATGACGTTTTCAGTCCCCATACTGCGCATTGCACTTCAGAAAGCGAACAACAGACAAACGGTCTCTCCTGCGCATCCTCAACAGTCAAGAAAAATGGACCAGCGCTATTCTTAGAAAGTAATTATTACACAATAGCATTAATAGTAATATCAATAATAACACTGGGTAATACATGACTCACTTTTAGTGTAATCATATAAATGACTTTAGACTACTGAGGTAATAAAAGAACCTAACAGAATTTGGGCACACAGACAGAATCCTCACATTTTACAAATGCGTTAGTTTAGGCGCTTCCTGAATCCTTCCCTGAGACGCATGGTGAGAGCTGAGGTCTGTGTATGTGGGATGGGGGTCACAGGGTCCATGGTGGTGGTTGCCTGGAATCTGAGCGGCACAGCTGTAGTCCACGCTGGCGGATGAGGGATGGGGGAGATGGCCGAGGTTGAACATGGGACCCGAGGCTGGCATGGAATCAACGAAATTTCCACCAACGTACACCGGACTAACTTGCAAATTAGCGTTGGCAAAGCCACCATTGCCTTGCATGCTGTGGTGCTCGTATTCGGAGACCGGATACCTTTTCTGTTGCGGTATACAGCCACCTAATGGTGCCGTGTAAGCTGCCAAGCCGTACATGTGTTGCTGGGGTTTGGCGAATGAAGGAGGCGACGGCGCGTCATAGCTGAGACAGTTTACATTGACAGAATATCCGATGTGATTTGGGCCACTTAATGGTGGGCTTCTGTCCGGGGAGTGTCCGATGGGAGAGTGCATTATCCCCTTGGCCTTCTGATCCTTTTTGTACTTCATCCTTCTGTTTTGAAACCAGATCTTTATTTGGCGCTCAGTGAGGTTCAATAAATTAGCCATCTCCACTCTTCGGGGACGACACAGGTACCGGTTGAAATGGAACTCCTTCTCAAGTTCTACTAGTTGTGCACTGGTGTAGGCAGTTCGGACCCGTTTGGAGGCTGGACCAGGTGGACTTTTTTCATCGCAGGACTCACCTGAAAATACATAGTAAACACTATAAGTCTCTTTGTGTATTATGAATGATTTACCATAGGCCTCCTCAGCTGCTTAAAATGACCAATGCGTACAGTAGAATAATCGCCCTTTTACGCACGCATACGCACCACCATGTCCAGACGAATCATGCTTTAAACACACACACACACACACACACACATACTGTACCTTCTGCGGTTGAGCAATTGTTGTTGTTGCTGCTGTTGCTTTTGTGTTTGGCGTTCGATCTCGTCTCCTTCATCCATGGGAATATTTGTTTGTTTGTGACTGGGTTGGCAGTATTAGAATCATTGTTTGAGGGAGATTTCTTCTTCTGAGATGAAGTGTTGCTGGAGTTAGGCGAAGAGGCCGACGATGGAGGTGCTTGCGGCTGTTCACCAATACTCGGCTGTTGGCTGTTTCCTTGGCTGCTACTGGATCTCGTGCAGTTGCCATTCATGGTATTGTCTTTATGAGTTGGTGGCCGTACAGTTGGGGTTTGTATTGGACAAACTGGACCCTGATAATCACTCTCGAGGTTAGAAGTGGAGTAGGGCTGGTGACTGGGGCCATAACTATATGACTCGGATTTGGGGTAAGAGTAGCTTCCAAAGACTCCAGAATTATCGTAGAAAGTAGCTTTCTGCATTGTGAGGATTCAAAACAAGAAGGCCAATGCAGCCCTATCCAATGGTATGGGCGTTCTTCTATCACGTGATTGGAGTTTCCCACCGCTTCAGTATTCTTTGACCTAGGAAGAGAACAGTTGTTATGCTCATTATGCAGGCAATATGAATTGAACATGTAGTAAACCAATACACAATCATGATTGAGTATACACTATATTCCGAGTTGTAAAATAACATTGATCATGTTCTTAATATTCCTGAAGTCTGATATTTTTCAGCATTTGTTTCAATATAACTCCATGGAATATTACAAACAAATACATGTGTTCTTTTATGAAAATAAATACTACAAAAATGCAGTTTTGTAATATGTATTTCTTCACTCTCCAAACGTTACTTTCCTAAACTATCAAATCATCAATAGGCCCTCTCAACCTCTCACTTTCAATCCATCTGGCATGTTTGGCACAAACTAGTTAAAGTTTAACTTGTGCCAAAAGATCAAAAGATTTTCTTCTTGAATTACTTAAGAAAAGGAGCTGAATCAGCATGGTGACTCACACAATATCCCTTTCTGTTCCTAATCACAATACCCCACAAACCACCATCAGCTCTTATTGTTTAACAGACAAACATGTTCCAGAACTGCTCTCGATGTGTAATTCATCATTTATTTCAAAATTACATTTAGAAATCTCGTTCATATGTTTTGTTTATTTGTTGTTAACTTAAGTCCAAAATCTCACACTAATATGATTTTTCTGTTTTTAATGCCACTTCAAAGGTAACTTTATTCAAATAGCAATTATTAAACCATTAAATTATTTTAGAAACTAAAATCACGATGTATGTGTCCTGAAATAAGTGGCATCATCTCTCCCTGTTTTCTCACCAACATATCGGGGTGGTCGGAATGGCTGACTTCCTTAAATGCTAATGATGTGCGTGTAGCCTATGACAAACGCTTTAAATTCAGGCACCCTGACGTACTCTGTAATCAGTAAGCCTGTATTTATTTTATAGTTAGCAATCATACCAGAGCCTAAACTAGGATACCCACATATTGTATTTTATCTTAAAATTTTCCTGCTACTTTTGGAAACAATTTCGCATTGTAGGCTTGAAATAAGTAACACACTGAATGGTCAAGGCATGAATGTAGACGAATGAATACAGCAAGCAGACTGAATGTCCGTCCATATCAATGCACCTGTCATGGTGGACCGAAAGCAAAAGGTAGAAGTGCAAATGTAACGGTCGTAAACGCCTTAGAGAGGACTGAAAAGGAAAACACTCACCAAGACTTGCCACCCACAGAAGTGTAAAACTCAAAGCGTGGGAGGAAGGCAAGCTAAAGAATTCCATACTCCGCAAGTTCTGCAGCAATAATAGAGAGGCCGTTTGTATAAATCGAGCCCCTACAATCATTCTACATTGCTGAAACTACGCACTCGCAAACGCACGTTTGAAACCGCAGAAAAGGAATCATTTTGCTTATAAAGTGGACCATCACCGTTGACGCAAAGGTGAACATATTCCTGTTTGAAATTCGCATTGAGGAGGTGATGGGATGACCGGTATAATTCTGTTTTGGATTTTAAATGTTAATTCTGAATGATGTGCTCACTGGGTACGCAGTAGTCAATTCAACGTCTATTTCACATTGGTTCAACGTAATTGAATTGACATGATGTGGAAATAGGTTGATTCATCCTATGTGTGCCCAGTGGGTAGCCTAGCTATCTTTCCTAACCAACTATATAGTCGTGTAGGTGGATATGTTTCCTAATGAGGTTTATATGTTCTGTTTAAACAAGGCGATGATATTCTGGTGCATCTGACCTTCCTCTGCCGTCTGGCATGTCAACATGATGAACCTTCTTCAATGGGTAAAGGATTAAGAACATGTCTTAAACGAGTCTCTGGTTGGCTAGGCTATAGGCCTGCAATTACAAGGGAAACTGAAAATGCGAATTGAGTTGAAAGTTTGCCATTCACAATGTAGATAACCGGTTCGTCTTTACTTTATCTGTTTTTTTAAAGGACCTATTGAACAAAATAAATAAATAGAAGAAAAAAAAAGGATATATAGGCCTATATGGGCGGACATTATTGTTTGGTGCGTTCATTTGAAACCCGTAATATGTCATGGGAGTTCATTAAATAAATGCTGCTCACCGTATTTTATGCAGATCAGTGTTGTGTTTTTCTTCACGTGCTCATCATTCCATCCACCATGACCTGAAAGAGAAAACAATACATGGGTTCTACTGCTTTAGTCCCACAATTCCCTCATTTCATATGAAGAAAACAATGGGATCACTGTAGGGTAATCATTTCATATGACGAAAACAACTGGGATTACTGTAGGGTAATCATTTCATATGAAGAAAACAATGGGATTACTGTAGAGTAATCATTTCATATGAAGAAAACAATGGGATTACTGTAGGGTAATCATTTCATATGAAGAAAACAATGGGATCACTGTAGGGTAATCATTTCATATGAAGAAAACAATGGGATCACTGTAGGGTAATCATTTCATATGACAAATGACTCAATTTATATAGATGTTCTGTTGAAATGATATTGTACTGATTTGCTTTTGTTTACAGTGAGATTTTTGCTGAAAACATAATCTGATATAGCACCATAATTCACTTCTACGAACAAGTATCTATTCTAATCGTTATAACAGGATACACGATTTAAAATTTTAAAAAATGGGTCAATACACACGTATTCGAATAAGAACACGTTATTATTTTAATTTGAATGCATTTAAACCGAACATTTAGTGCGGTGGTGGAGAGACAACAACTCTTACACTGAATATTCTAGAGAAAGATGAGCTGGCCAAAATATTTAGCAGTCATAAGCCTTTTGGTTGACCTTTGGCTCGTTCAGCCATAACTCATAGATTAATGGACAACGAGCAGAAGGGGCTGAAGAAAGTCACAATGAAATCCTAAAACCACAGAACTTTTCACCAGTGTTTTAAAGCTGAAACACAGTCTGACGACGGGGACACATGGTCACATTTGTAGGAGATAAACGTCAGAATAAGAAACTAATCTGTAGGCTAGCCTACTTGATGTTAGTTTGAACTCTGCTTTACTTATCTAGTCTAATAGAACATGCTTTGAGGTTATTTTCTCTCGGCTAATAAGAGCTCGTTTTCTCATTTGATTTAGATTCTAGGGTTTCTTAGAAATATTTAAAACTCCGAAATATTGCTGAAAGTCGAAGTCGATATGTTTGGAGTGGATTTGAAAGTGTATTGTTAGGATATATTGTTACTACTCTGGCCAGACACGATCCTCTTTTGAGACAACAATGTTTCTCGCCAACGCATTGCTACGGTAAGTTTGGTACGTACAATGGGCTGCTACAAGAATCGTCGTCGAAAATTGCATTTACATCTGCTGTCATTTCATCCTTATAGTTTTGTGTCCATTATGCGCTTTTGATATGAAGTTGACTTAAAAATTGTTGTTATTTCTTTAGAAATCAGAGGGACAAATTATATAACTTTTTACGCATCGCTGGGCTGGGAAGCATGGGAGGATATAATTCGTTAATTATTCCTACTTAAAAAAAATTATAAAGCTAAAGCATACAGCTTTTAGGAGCTTGTTAATTTGGCTATTGTTTAAGATGAATTTTGGGATAAATCCTCCAAATTATTGAATGTGTTGGCCTTGTTAATTCTTATTGCTAGTTTGGCAGCTTCTTAAGGTTTCCATGGAAACAAAATCCGTCCTAAACTAGGCTTAATTTACAAATATTTACTTGGAATACATTTGTTTTAATTCAGTAGAGCCAGAAAATAATTAGTTAAAATCATTCATATATTACTTGAAAATATATTACAGTCAATAACATGAAAGGGAACAATGGCCTGTTGTTTAGACCTATTCCTAATTCATATTTGATTCCAATAGGCCTATAATACATATTCTTTTTTTTTAAATTACCCAATAACTTAAAAAAGGAATCATGTAGCCTAAGCAAAAATGAGTGCAGAACATCAATTAAAATAGTTTTAAATAGCCTTTATTTTATCTAAATCAAAATGGGCTTATATATGTTTGGTCTTATTTAAAATTAAAATGATTGAATCCATTATTATTCCTATTTATCTTGTACATTTGCAGGTTAACAAACCACACAAATCATGTCTAACATCACTGTGACGATAAGACAAATGAATGTGATTTACGATCTAACAATCTAGAAGTCAGAATGGAAACTTCTTCCGCTTCTTTTCTCTTGGTCATTTTTCATGTAACTGCAAAATCAGCTGAAAACCGGCTCTCAAAATACATCCATCCAAACTAGCCTTCGAAAGTGGTTTCTCAAAATTGTGAACCTGTCTTAAAATCGTATCTCAGGTCCATAAGACGAAAGGCTATCTGCGTAGTTGCCGACAAGATCCCCTCTGAATGGAATAAATCCTATTTATTCTCTCGTGTTGTGTAAAGCCATGGTTAAAAAGGTTGCATTTTGTCATGCAATTGCTTACCTGTGAATCAGTGTATCGTATGCTCGTGCTTCTTAGTCTCAATTCCTTTCCCTGCAGTCTCTAGAATTTATCCTTCACTCTTTGTCTGTAGATAATACTGTCCTAAACCTGATCTTGCGCGGTTTTTCAGACATTGCCATATACCAATGCAGACAGTATTCCCGATAGAATGGAAGACTCACATTCAACTACCAATAAAAAAAACGAAGGTATCCTTATTCCACCCCAAAAAAAATGTCGGCCAATCAATCTCTTATTGAAAAATAAAGGTTTTCAGACACCGTCACAGATTTGAAGCTAACATTGGGATTTTTTGTTGCTGTTGTGTGTTTCTGAAACGTTTATGATGACAAATAAAGGCACTGTCTTAAAATACAAGCATATTTGTTCACGTGATCGAGCTACCAGATTGTTCTGACTGAGGTTGCTTCTTCAACCAAGCCTTTGCTCCCAAACCCATTTTGAAATGAGAACGCGTTTAAATGTCCTTATCTGGCCTGTGTCCATGATGAAAATACTTCACTTGCGATTTTACTTAATTTTGTTGATCTTTTTTTTTTCTTCTTCTTTCCTTTGCAATAAATATTATTGTGATTATTTAGTCATCTTTCAGATATAATATTAAGCTATATATTTTGATTATATGTATTTGTTTACCTGATTTACAAAGCATCTAATCCTAATACATGTCGTTTTGAGAATCCTATTCAAATGTAGTTGTGAACAGAATTTCGTATACACATTGCACATTTGGATTTGTCCATAGATTCATTATTGGTATACTTGAAACTATAACCATATTGTTTTCACAATGAACATTTTAAAAACGTTAATTGTATATCTACAACGCATTTTTATAATGTTATGAAATCCATGACCAATATTGATGTATGAGAAAAGGCGTTTGGAATTGTATTGAAATAAACCAATTTGGAAACCCTTTTGTCTGCTGTGTGTCCGCTGCGCTATCATGATGTTCAATAGTATTTTCCTTTTCAGACACTGTTTTCGATGTAAATAGAAAAAATACCTTTAAATAACAATTTGTAAGCTCAAAAATCTATTGGAAGACGGAGATTTAAAAGCATAAAAGACAGCGGGGAAGCTGGTCGGGAGGTAACTTGTACTGAGGAAAGGATGGAGGACTACTACCGTCGCAGCATATGTTCATGGGTAATAAAAGTGAAAGATTTACAGTGTGGCCCGGGCCTCCAACAGCCTCGCACCATTTCAGGAATTACCGAGAATGATTTACAACGAGGCAGATAACTGTCCACCTGCTCAAACACAACTTCTACTACTCTCAGAGATACATTTCTAATTATCCCCCCCCCCCCCCCCCATTAACAATAAAACATGTTAGCAGTGTGGCGTCATCTCAGCTGAATCTAAAGAGAGATGTTCTTACAACAATGTTCCCGATTTGTGTTATTGCCATAACGCACGTAGCTGGAGTGTTATGTTGTATTAACATATTGCACGTGTACCACTTTGAAATGTTTTTCAACTTAGCACTCTGTTTACATTTTGTAACAGGCAATTTGGTGTAAATAAATGACTCAATTGCTCTCTTTAGGAATATTATAAATCACAGAGGCCCTAACATACAGCCCTCAAGAACGAAATAGAACATCCCAAGAGTGCTGCTTACATTCATGAATACAACCACTTCACACAGAAGGTGACTGAAAATATTTTAAATGTTGTTTCTACCTGCTATGAAACATAACAAGGATGCTAGTTGTCAAACATCGCCACTTTATAATATTGACCTGTTTCTCTTGGTATATTTCTTCCCAAAAAGCAAAGCATTGAAGAATGCACTTCAGCCTGTCCAAGGCACACGCATCAAAGGGCGCTATTTATCAAATATCTGACAGATATGGTCATTTACCATCTTACAAAAAAAATAAAAAAATAGCTAAAATATTTACCTACCAAGCTTCCATTGGTTCAGATGCTGTGTTAAAGTGCTGGCTACAGATGCGTTGAGTATCGGAGCGCTTGGATATAATTTTCTTGGGATCTTTTCAGTTTTCAAGTCTGATAGAGTCCTCGCGATTAATGACGACGCCGTGTTTCTAGGGGATGTGCTGCATGAATTATTTAGACAATCACGTGGTCAGAAATAGAGCGAGGGAGCGGTATATTCTCCGAATTATATCTTCGAATGCAGACAGCACAGTTTAATACATTTTAAGGGGTTGTCTCGCTTGGCGAAGACAGTTTCTGCGAACAGCTGGAAATGAAATATGGCCGTTTGAAAGCCATTGTGATCGCAGCAGTGGTGTATTCCATATTCGATGTAGTCATTGAAAATGGCACTGCCTATGGCTCTCGTTTATTGCTTTCAGACATGTAGGTCAATGCACACTGCACATGGAAGGGCAGGTACTGACATCTGATTTCTGTCCTCAAACTGTATTACATAATAGGCATTTCATTATTATTCACATGGTCATTTCAGTGAACTATGGAAATACATTTACATGTTTACAAGCCTCATAGGTCCACTGTGGAAAATAAACATGGGAATGAGATATTCTGCAATCCATTATGGCAGTCTTAAAAATGCACACGTATAACAACATGGTTTGCATGTAGAACTGTTGCTTATGATTGCATCATTTGGTGCAGTTTTCTTTCTTTAGCTATGATATGACATGCGCACATTGCTTGTACACTGATATCTATGTAGTGGCAAACTGAAGATGCAAAGGTTTCAGTGTAATGGCCTGGTGAGAGTGACACGAAGCTTATAAAGGAGCAGGCGCAAATGTGAAGACACATGCACTCACACAAAGAAACAAACACACACACAGAGAGAGAGAGAGAGAGAGAGAGAGAGGAGAGGAGAGAGAGAGAGAAGAGAGAGAGAGAGAGAGAGAGAGAGAGAGAGAGAGAGAGAGAGAGAGAGAGAGAGAGAGAGAGAGAGAGAGAGAGAGAGAGAGAGAGAGAGAGAGAGAGAGAGAGAGAGAGAGAGAGAGAGAGAGAGAGAGAGAGAGAGAGAGAGAGAGAGAGAGAGAGAAACACACACACACAAAGAAACACACACACACACACACAGAGAGAAAGAGAGAGAAACACACACACACAGAGAAACTCACACAGAGACACAAACAGACAAACACAGAGAGAAGCAGACAAGCATTCAAAGTATACAGGTTTTAATCCAAGCATGGTCACAAATATAATCACACTGAGCCTACGATTTTGCTAACAGTTCCTTGACTGGTTTAGATAGGACCATATTCAACTTTCCGAGATCTATGGCACTGACTAACATTGGTGTGGCTAAGGGGATATTTGATGATTCTTGCTATAAAACTGAACTTAGTCACATTGTCATCCAACAATGCCATGTTTATTTTTTCTTCTCAAACAAGCACAATAAGGGTAAAAATAAATATCTCAACCTGTCAGATGTGTCAACCTTTGTGTAAATCAAGCATTGATGGCAATGAGAGACATTTTGTAAAGCATGAACCTCTGAATACTTGATACAGAAATATATTGACAAATGTGAGTGCTCTGTGCCACCACAATACATATCACGGAACCATTAAAAAGTGTTGTATGTATATACAGACAGAAAAGCGGATACACAAAACAAGGTCAGCCAGGATTGCATATTAACATAGCGTGGCATACAACCAGTACCATTTGAGTTAGATCTGGCAGAATAAATATAGGCTTTAAAACGTGGCATGTTTAACCAGATTATATAAGCGTTCCATATTCTAATACTAAAGTAGAACATGTATCTAGTATCTAATGAAAAACTCCATGCGAATAGCGCCTGTGAGAGAAGAAGACTATAGGTCCAACGGGTTAAGGGTTCAGAGGTCACTCCTCGCGGCTGAAATGTGTCTAAGGCTATAGAAACACTGTCCTCTGGGTGAACCTGCCTCTGGAGCTTTTGTCGAACTTCAGTTGAAATACCTTTTCAACTCCTTCTCATCGTGAAGACTCTTCAGAGGGAAGACATCTTCGCAATGCAAGCCGTCTTCTCTTTTTTTTTTTTGTCACGAGGACAATGATAGGAATAATAAGAACATCTGTCTTGAGACATGACATGAATGCCTGTGTGGATAGGTTTGGTTTAAATCAATGCCAGAGTTACATTTTTAATACTGCATTTCAACACTGCAATAAGAAAATGTGAAATCATTGCTAATAATCCACAACAGTTTTAAACAGATTTCATACAATAAACGTTCGTTGCTCAAACATGTTTACAACTGTTGTGGGTTTTAAGAAAATGTACAAATATTTAATTAAATAAATAATCCTAATGAAATTTAAACACTCTATATCACATGTTGTTGAATAAGTATAGGGGAAACATAGGTTATTACCGTATTTATATCCCTCAACGTGCTTCACATTGAATATATACTAGTAATAATGTTCTGGTCGATTTTGGTCAAAATAGAAAATAGTGAAGCATCTAAAAAAATATATACATTCGATGCAAAGAACAAGACAAACTCATGATAGAGTTTCAGATGCCATGTGTGAGACCCGCTTTACTGTTTACAAAGATGTCAAGAGAGATTTATAACCGAATAAGGGCCCTGGGAAGAGTCTGCACACAGGAATGTCTTGTTTCTAATAGAATTTAACGCCATTTTAAAAGCTTTATTGTATAAAAGTTCAAAAAACGTTAACAAAAGAATTCAACCAGTTAACGCCCATAAATACGAGTAAAATACTTTCTTTAAGCTAGCCTATATTAAAGTAACAAATATTGTCACTTGTCTGAAAATAATGTATACATCAACTGATGCAGCAATTACCTTTTTTTAGCAATCATATGAATCAAATATTATTTGTTTTAATAGTTAGATTTCATCACAAGACAATTTCTAATTAAAGTGTGTACAAAAGCTTCACATCATTTTACGTATTTCATAATTTTTTAAAATAAATATATAAATGTTCATGCCTTACTCTGACTTTTGTGGTGCACATGAGAAGAGTGACATTATAGAATCAGAGAGAAGAGTATAGTCAGAAAGCATCTCTAACACAATTTCGTTCGATCTGCAATACCTCTTCGAAGCGTGTTAAAGCACGTAGTGATACACGCTTCTCAGTTCAGCTGCAATGTTGGAAATGGACTCAATTCACTGAGCCAACACATCGAGGGTCCTTCTGACTGGAACTGCCATTTAGAACTATTGTACGTTAAATCACACTGACCAAAACGTCATGTTTTGAGACCATGCAAAGTCAAATGGATAATATAGTATGTTATATACAGTTCATTGAACGGTCAAAGTTTCCCATCTTAGAAAGTTGTGACATCAGTCTGGTTATCCTTCTGGATACTTGGTAAATGTTGTCCGGAAGCAGATGCAGCTCTTCCCTTTGTGTTCGGTAGTTTGTGGTCTTTTTTCCATTTCATTCTTCTGTTTTGAAACCAGATTTTGATCTGACGCTCGGAGAGAACGAGTGTATGGGCAATCTCTATGCGACGCCGCCGGGTCAGATACCTGTTAAAATGAAATTCCTTTTCCAGTTCCAAAACCTGCTGTCTTGTATAAGCTGTCCGAGACCGTTTGGGTTCAGGTCCTGTGTAATCCGGGTTTACTGTGAGAAACAAAATACCAATGTGAGCAAATGAAGTCCCAGTTAAATCAAAACAAAAAGCCCTTCACGGGACGCTCCAAACTTCTAGCTAAAACAAAACAAGGAACACTCGATCCAGAAATGAAATTGAACGAAACTATGACAAAACTTTGATCCAATTAGGTCTAATTTCAACCTCTTCATTCAAATATTGTCACAATAAAATGTAAACCATAGTCATAGGCCAGTGGACGTAAGGAGCTCTGAGATCGTCAGATAGCCAGCGGCCTATTTCCTGAGCAATAAACATTTATGGCTGGTGTAACTGACAGCCCCTTCAAAGCAGACCATAAATATTTCACGCAACGATTTTAGAGTGGCTAAAATCCTGGACCACAACTTGTCCCAAAGCGACGTTGAGAGGGAAAAGTGAATCTTACCCGTAGTAACGTGGTGTTTCTTCATCCAGGGGTAAACTACTGCAGGCTGCTTGGCTTGTATCCCGTTTTCATTCTTTGTGTTTTGTTGCTGTCCACAAGTCCGGGGTCCAGTCACTTGGACCGGGGCACACGGTTCGGTCTGTGCGGTAAAAGTGCTAGGGTTGCTGTCTCGCCCCTGCACATGACCCCGTGTCTGCACTGTAGAACCCTGCACAGTGGTACAACTGAAGGGCTGCTCGGGGTAGTTTGACCGTGGATAGATTCCTGGATGCTGCAAATCTGGGTCCTGCGATGGACCGTAGAAGTCTCTCCCCTGCTCATGTATATAGCTATTTTGCGAATATTCCTCACAAGGGGGAAATTGTGGGTCCACATACTTAGAGTTCAGCATATACGAACTCATGGCCATTAATTTATGAAGGTAGAAAATACAAATTTTTCTCGAGTTGTCTTTTTCCCACCACCATAAAGCCCTCCTATTCGCTGTCAACTGAATAAAGTTAGAGAACCATGTGACCAGATAGGGCCAATGGAGGTAAAGCTATTTTATTAACGGGTAGGGCCTACCTGTACAACACCAATAGCAGCAATTTCCACTAACTTCAAAAACATCTACATTATGTTGAATAAAAACCAAATATTTAACCAATTGCAATGAAGGATTGACAGTGTAAACCCTATATTGAAAAATAAGATGTTATATGTAACATTTTAAAATAGTTCATGTCAATATTTAAATATCAATCATGATCATCTAACAGTCAATGGGAAATAATCTGAATGGAATAAATACAACGTTTGTGTATATACGGACATTTAGATGGTTTTGTGCAAAACTATGGTTAACATGCTTCCAACTTCTACAATACTAAATCAAACTGAAGCCAGTGAGTCTGACAGATAAACAAACAAAAGATACAAAACGTCTCCCGGGCTCAAAAAGAGGGGAATAAAGCCTGGGGACAATTGTTGGGGATTGTCTTTGTCAAGAAGGGGTCATCCAAAAGTTACAAGAATCTCATCATTTCATCTACCCTATCCCTTTCATAACTACTGAAAGAGCCTCGTGGCAACGAACCAATGCCAAACAATCAATAATTAAATCATTGAAATGTAAATGTAAATGTTAAAAATGTTTTTTTTAAAATGAATTACCTTGAAGCCATGTTCAAATGTATTTAGATTTCAGTCGGGTTATGATAGCTTTTTATATATGGCGTTTTATGTTCACTATCAAAATGAGAAGGACTGTTTTTGGCTTTAATGATAGGTGTACAGGCCAAAAAGCTACACCTGCAAAGTTTTCTTATATTATCAAATCAACAAATGAAATGGCACGCAGTAAGTGTATATTACTAAAAACTGTACTCGCACACAATGGTATTAATCTCACTCAATGGTATTATAATATAATGTATCGTTTGAAATCACCCTAAAATGACACAATGCAGCAATCAAACGAGGAGCATTCCATCACCCAGATGTGTAAAATGTTATGAAGAATGATACAAAAAACATCTCTAAAAGTAGTTAAGTAATTCGACGTTTTTGCATCGACCATATACTCCCCTAGAATCGAATCTGTGACTGTTGTTTTATCACACAAATTCGGTTCTACAGGGTATATATAGACGACGGAATAGAGGGGTCCCATCACTTCTTTCAATTCAACAAAAGTCCAGCCATAAGATTCTCAAAAAGACCAAAAAATAAGTATATTCCTACGCCATACACTTACTACTGACAATTGTACACAATGAAAGTGTATGAACATTCTAAATAAGTTAGAACTATTTTCATCAAATCATAGCCCCTGATTAATCAGATATTGGTCCTGATTAATCAGATATTGGTCCTGATTAATCAGATATTGGTCCTGATTAATCAGATATTGGTCCAGATTAATCACATATTGGTCCTGATGAATCAGATATTGGTCCTGATTAATCAGATATTGGTCCAGATTAATCAGATATTGGTCCAGATTAATCAGATATTGTTATAGGCTAGTGCATCATGAAGGTGAACATTTCTGTTCCATTTTATTCTGAATCAAGTTCACAGTCACCAAAAGTATGTATTACTTTTAATACACGCTATGTATTGGTTAGAGGTACAGGCAAACATCATAGGTAATTCACAACTGATGGACTACCGATACTCGCCAGCCTGTGCTCCATACACTGTCAGAAGTTTGAATATCGAGTGGACCCATAAGGCAAAAGGCTAAAGGCCACGAGGTCAAACTAAATCATTTACAAACATATCAAAAAGTATCATTATTTTTTCTTTGCCCACCGCTCAAAGAGTACAAAAGTTCACGAATGCGAAATTACCCTTCATTTGACCACCTTGGTTACCTCATGGTCTAAGTTCTTGGGAATAGGCCACTGTGGAAATGTCCTACAATGACATACATTTTTGAATATATATATATATATATATATATATGATTTAAATAAAATGAAAACATTCGTTTAAGAAAAAATGATTTGCCAAGTGCCTTCTAAATTGGACTGAGTCCTCACAGAGTCGTTAAATAGACAGAGGCCGAAGACGCATTCCTATACTCTCCTGATTATAGGCCAAGGTTTTGTTACTGGACAATTTCTGTACTATAATTTCTGTACTATAATTTTGGTACTATAATGTTGGTACTTTGAGAATAACGGCTATAGGTCAAAGGCTATAGGCCTGACGTTTTACAACAAACTGGCCACCTTAAGACGGTTCAAGTTTGAATCAAATATGAATCACACACACTTGTAATTATGTCACCATATTTTAATATTTGTTAGACAGCTTGACCTTCACCTTGACCTTCACCTTGACCTTCACCTTGACCTTCACCTTGCCCTGAAACTTGTTCAGACGGGTCAAAGCAAAGATAGGCTAGGCTACTGAGGAACAAAAGAATGACAAAGTCAGTACTTGTCTTTATCCTTCGTTTGAACCAAGAATGAACCCACTTGCTATGTTTTCTGTATTATACAGCTGTTAATAGGCAATAGTTCTGATTTCAAGTAGCTATGTCATTAAAGATAGATTGTGTGCCAAATCGTCATTGACAGCATGTATCATTTATGGGTTTAAGAAACATGAAACATCTATATTACTTCTGAAATCAAATTTGTGGGATATTTATTATAAATAAAGAGACCCTCTTAAACATGCAATCCTAGACTAGTGAAATTATTTCAGCAGTGCAATTCTCAATGTAATAAAAATACAACCTCAATACGATATAGCCTGTCAGTTGTAGACCTAGAAATCGTTGTCAGTACATTTAACTGTGAAATACACTAACGGTCACAGTGGTAGAGCATGCCGAAAAAATGGACAAAGTTTCCTTTACATTGGTTAAAAAATAAAATAATAAATAAATAAAAGGCCAATGTCTGCTGTGGAGGCGTTTATAACACAATTCTGACTCGTGCATGTTGTCATTGCCCAATGTTGCCTCGTGAAAAATTGTTTGTCTATTGGATAACAAACTAAATCATCTACATCACTTCACATCCTACATAACATCACAATGTAGGCCTATACAAACACCCTGATACGGGTCAAAGGAAGATATTACAAGGAATTATGATTCGATAATATTCCATACTAGGGGGCGCGATAGAGCATGGCAATTTAAAAAATATATATTGTTGGGGCATTCAAAAGGCCTGATGTGTATTTAACTTAATTAATATATTGTTATAACAAGGCCTATGTTCCAAAAACGTCATTTAACGGAACGCTAATAGCTGTAAAGGCCATTGAGTCTGTGACAACTACAGGTTGATATTTTTCCCTCCCAAGTCTAAACTCGCCAGCCAACAGCTCATAGACTTCAGATCCCCACAAGCCTATTCGCCATTGTCATTCAAATAAGTGTGCGCATTGCAGGCAAATAAAACAATGTAACAGGTTTTAATAATCCATCAGGCAATATTAGCCTAGGCTATATGAAGCAAAAACGAATATACCTTGGCATATAGGCTACCAGCCATTTTCCAAAACGCATTGTTTCTCTAACGACTGATTTGAACGATTATTGGTCATATGCGCAATAAATAAACAGCTAAGTATTGACATATTCAAACACATCCTGTTTTCCGTACTTCCTGGACCATGCAAAATACACATCCACAACTATGGTTAAAGTTGTGTATTTCGAAGCAGGCAAACAAAACCACAGGCGACAGACATGTATACCTGATGACATCAGCATGCGCACTAAATATAGTAGCCTATCAAATGATAAAACAGCTTACCGCAAAGTCCACCGCAATGCATCGAATAGGAAAACATATCCATGTTCAGACATAAACAGAGGTTTATACTTGCTTCCACCAATTCAAAGCTCTATTCCAAGCCATCGACACGGCTTTACTAATACACAATGAGAAATATATTTTGGCTTGTCAACTCCCAGGCCATAAAACAAAGTTTAATGGCATCACGTGTTCCCCCACAGCCATTCATGACGCAGCACTGGTGCCATAAATAACCGTCAACAGTTACACTTATTCAACAACGACGATTACTCTGATGCCATATAAAATATGCACCAGAAAATGTAAAAACCCTCCCAAAAAAACGTGTTATTTCTAGTTCACCGTGATATGAAATGCCGTGTCGTTCTTTTCATACATATATATGTATTTCTAGGTCATTACAAGACATTACAAAAGTCTGACAAACTAATATGTTATAAGTCTACATCTACCGATATCTTTCTGCTCTTCTTGGCTTTTTGCCCATAAACATCTTTCTATTAAAAAACAACAGATGACGATGACCCTCTGTGAACCCTGACGTAGTCTACACACATCTGTGGGCATTTATGTGAAGTTTAATAAAAGCTTTCTGGTGGAATCAGAAGAACACATGATAACTTCCCACTGGGCACACACTGGTTGAATCAACCTGTCCACGTGATTTCAAGGAAATGACTTGAACCAACGTGGAATATACTGCTCAAATTCTGCTCCCATATTAAGTTGTCTCTCTCTAGGTACTTATATCGCCAAGATATAACGATACAGTGATGTACCAACAATGCTTCAATAAAACGTTATAGCCATCAAATGCATCACATGAATCCTCCCACTGGGCACAGACGTCAGTTCAACGTCTAGTTTTGATTTACATTTGGTTGAGTTGTCAACTAAAGTGAATCCACGTCAAATCAACCAAAAATGTCACGCTGTCATTGGACGAAGGTAAAAAGTTGATGACTCTTTGCAAATCCAATCAGTTTTCCATGTTGATTCAACGTCACCACATTACATTTTTGTTGTTGTTGTTGAAATGACGTGGAAACAACGTTTTGCCTAGTGGGCTACGTCTCTTTATAAACTATAAACCCTCTTAAGAAACGAGTTTGGTTATACTCCGCCTACATCTTGATACTTCAATTCAGAAACCACTTATTTTCATTGTCGAAAGCATAATTACGGATCAGTTGGTCATATCGCGTAAGGACCAATCATATATTATTAGTGACGTGTAAGGTAAACGATTCGGGGGGAAGAACCAAGGGATCAGTGACTGTTGGCCAACAGCGCCTCTTGCCGGAACGTCCTAATAATTTCCCTTTTGTCAACGTGTTCACTTTTTAACCCAATTCCTAAAACGCACATCCAATTTGTTGCGGATTGGATTTTAGCATTCATTTGCATGTCATGATATTGTGCATATGTATAAATGGTAGGCTCTGTATGCAGTTCAATCTAGAAAATAATCCGTAGATGATCTAGGTTTATTATGAATTCATTCCTCATACAACAGATAGGTTATATGGATTGAAATGTTCCCATGATTTACAATAATTGTGTACTATAGGCTAAACTACCCGGACACTTAAAATTATAATTCGTATGACAGATAACTGCTACGTATGAAAACATTTCAAAACACTGCAATACAAACACACACCAAACATAATAATCAAGTAAACCGTTTTCTCTGTTTGTTTATTTCTATATGAATGATCTATACGTTGATATACAGTATAATATTTTATTTAACTTATGGGCGATATGGTAAGATCGAACGAATGATGAAATAACGGCTTTATATCCATATGCTGGGACGTGAGTTGATTTCCAATCCAGAGCATAGTCTAGAAGTTAATCGAGTAATTTAAATGCTCAGGGTTTTCTCATCCTCATTCGCAGGCCCCACTTTTATAGGCTTCCCTCGTTCCAGGCTTTCTCTCTTTTGCCGCATTGCAGTAAGGCTGTAAATACTTTCGCAGCTGCCTGTCAGGCAACAGTGAAATACTGTCTTTGTTCCGTTGCTCTCATCTCAGGCAGCTGAAAAAAGCTATGAAAACTGCTTCTCTGATGGGAAAGTACAACCTTTGAATTTCAGAAAGGTTCACATTAGACTATATGTTGCATTTTCCCACACACCTTTGATTTGTAAAAAACAAATTCACATGATCTCAACATCTATAGCTGAAAAGACTACATGTGTATTGTTATCTTCTTTAGTTCACCCATATAAGACACTGTGGGGGTATATTAGGCTACTAATATTAACCTATGTAAAGATAAATCACTTTTATTAAATGAAATGATATATTCACACGTCTACAACGTCCCTAATAGAAAGTGACATTAAACCCAAGACCATATCAGTGAAAAATCCGTCATGCAGATATCTGTTACCTCGCACAACAGTGATGACATCGAATTCATTCCCCCAAAAGAGGACTAATGAATAGACTTCCCTTAGGAAATCTAACATCCTCAAATCATCTGACAGCCAGCTCCTCAAAACTCAGCTAGGCTGCTTGTTACTTCAGAGACATTATGCCATCATATATATATATATATATATATATTATATATATATTATATATATATGTATATATGTTTGTGATCATCATTATTATCATTGTTTGATATATATATATATATATATATATATATATATATATATATATATATAATATATCAAACAATGATAATAATGATGATCACAAACATAGACATACATAACAGGCAGAGAAACAGAGAGAGAGACACAGAGAGAGAGATACACAGAGAAACCGAGAGAGATACACAGAGAGACAGAGAGAGATACACAGAGAGACAGAGAGAGACAAAGAGAGACAGAGAGAGAGACAGAGAGAGACAGAGAGAGACAAAGAGAGACAGAGAGAGAGACAGAGAGAGACAGAGAGAGACAAAGAGAGACAGAGAGAGAGACAGAGAGAGACAGAGAGAGACAAAGAGAGACAGAGAGACAGAGAGAGACAGAGAGAGACAAAGAGAGACAGAGAGAGAGACAGAGAGAGACACACAGAGAGACAGAGAGAGACAAAGAGAGACACAGAGAGAGACACACAGAGAGACACAGAGAGAGAGATACAGAGAAACAGAGAGAGAGATACACAGAGAGACGCAGAGAGACAGAGAGAGAGACAGAGAGGCAGAGAGAGAGACAGAGAGAGACACACAGAGAGACACAGAGAGAGACACAGAGAGACAGAGAGAGAGACAGAGAGAGACACACAGAGAGACACAGAGAGAGACACAGAGAGACAGAGAGAGAGACAGAGAGAGACACACAGAGAGACAAAGACAGACACAGAGAGAGAGATACACAGAGAGACACAGAGAGAGAGACACAGAGAGAGACACGGAGAGAGATACAGAGAGACAAAGACACAGAGAGAGAGACACAGAGAGAGAGACACAGAGAGAGAGACACAGAGAGACACGGAGAGAGACATGGAGAGAGACACAGAGAGACAAAGAGAGACACAGAGAGACACAGAGAGACAAAGAGAGACAGACTCAGACACACTGCCAGACACTGTTCATACCCACAAACATCGAAAAAACTCAACCCTGCACTTCAAAGAGAGTAAAAAATAAGTTACACTGAAGTCAAGTTAAATATGTGTCCTTATACATTAATAATTTTGGTCGAACTACAATGAACACTTAACATAATTCTGACAGCAAATGCCAATTCAATGTGTTGGTAAAATACCATTCACAGTTTGATTCGTTCAGATTTACATATATTGTGAATGTAATCGTTATTAAGAGGCGTTGCCCCATAGTGCATACATACCAGCAGTGTTGCTCATGTTAAACATGTATGTTATGGCTATAGTCTATACATGTAATCTCGACTGCGGTTCTGATTAGACTTCTGTCCTGGTGCAACGAGACAGGAAGTAGATACAGTCAAATAAACAAACATTGTATTATAATGTATGTTCATTTTGTTTGTTAATTTCACTTTTGTATATTATCTACTTCACTTGCTTTGGCAATGTTAACACGTGTTTCCCATGCCAATAAAGCCCATTGAATTGAATTGAATTGTATAATAACATTAAATGCTTACCTAATGCAGGTGGGTAATCCATGTGTTTTCTTGTGGTGACTCTGTATAGATAATACATGATGTTACAGTGAAACTATACAGATTATGAACAGCAGAGGCTCTTCTTTCGATGTGGAGTTTGGGTATGCACAGAGAAGAGAAAGCTAGCCCTGATACGTCACAAGTAAATAAGAAATAAAGTTATCGAGGACTTGCTATGTTTCTTTCATGCAATATTAAAAGGCTAGTCTTGAGAGAGTGTAGGTTGAGCGTTTTGGTTGGGACGCTACAGTAGCAGAATGCAGAGAAAACATGGCTTGGGAAAATCAGCGAAAGGTCCATGAAGACGTTTGTCTCTTGCACATGACCAGTGGCATCCAATGACAGGCGATAGAGGCACATAAAAAGGTCTATTACCAAGTTGTAAATTCTCCTCTCACAAAAAAAGGAATTTCGACTGCAGCAATTCCCCCTGTTTTTGCGCATAATGGCGGGGGCTATTCCCCCATTTCTTCTAAAAAAAAAACGTTGCCTGAACATCTTCTTTGGAAAGAACAGTACCCCTGCATCTATAATAATGTTCGATTTTAACCGTAGACAAACCAAATTTGCTAGTTTTTGAATCAGAAGATATGTACATACTTGAGAATATATTGTTTCCTATCATAATAATGTTGCCTTTCGCCATGTTGAATAGCCTAACAAACAGTTATTCTAAACGTGTTGAGTAAATGTCGAGCCTGAACATTCCATACAGCTAATCATGAATTAAATGGGGTGTTGTAGAACATCAGGAAACGGAAACGAAGAGGCCAAAATAGGTATTTTTGCAAAAACAAGAAGATCAAAAATAATCATGAAAACATTTATTGCAAAAATATAGCGGCACTATGCAATATTTTAACCAGAAATCAGAGACAATCCATGACAAGAAACATTTAGATGTCTTCGATCAAATGGCGTCGGTCAAAATATTACATACATTTTTTTTTTTAACCATATAGATATCTGAAACGAAACATGTTCAAAAGTTGCGACGCATAGATGGTTAGGTTTATACCCATTCGACAATGTCAATATTGAATTATTGGCATGACTTATATTCAAATTCGATCAGGCCTAACACCGTTTTGAAAATGCAACAAATAACTACACATAATCAGTCCCAAAATAGAGAATTAGTTATGTATTGAAAATAAAATATTATTTGCTGTAATATTGGAATTGTTTGTAGCATTATTTATACATGTTTTGTTGTTGTATCGTTTGTACATTGTTGTGTTTAAAATGTGTGTGACTGTCCTTGTCTATCACTGTTTCAGTGTTTTGTAGATGTTGTGTGTTTTCTTGTAGACCCCGAAAGAAGAGCTAATGCCTCTGCAAAGCTAATGGAGATGCTAATACAACAAACAAATAAACAAACAAATTAACCAATTGTCATGTTGTGAGTAGGGTGCTCTGTCCGCTGTTCTAGTCCACACCGTTTGGACAGATTGTCATAGCCTACAGAAAATGCAACGTAAACTTATTATTAAAGCAAAGCACACAACTCTGTAGTCCATGAAATCCAGGACTATGATTTATCAGACTATTATGCGTCATGTCATAAGATCAAAAAAAATATATATATAATTGATGTATTTTGGCGTATTAATCAATGCTCAATATTTTCTTGGGAAAATTAGGCTGCGAAGAAATATGAAATGACATTACAGAAGTCTATTAGCCACATTGTAGCAGTCTCTCGTTCATGATAGTTACACGTGCTTTGGGTCTGTAAAGACAGAGGACAGTGTCCACAAATAGGCGTTAGAATATTTGATGGTGTAAGTTTCCGCGTGATTCGGCTGGGGATTGTATTCTGGTGCATTCTATTGTAGTGTTTCAGTTACTGTGCCTGGTCCATATGACGTGGACACATCGAACATTCTCTCCCTGGTCATATGGCGTGGACCTTCCCTCCCTGGTCATATGGCGTGGACCTTCTCTCCCTGGTCATATGGCGTGGACCTTCTCTCCCTGGTCATATGGTGCGGACCTTCTCTCCCTGGTCATATGGCGTGGACCTTCCCTCCCTGGTCATATGGCGCGGACCTTCTCTCCCTGGTCATATGGCGTGGACATTCTCTCCCTGGTCATATGGCGTGGACATTCTCTCCCTGGTCATATGGCGTGGACCTTCTCTCCCTGGTCATATGGCGTGGACCTTCTCTCCCTGGTCATATGGCGTGGACCTTCTCTCCCTGGTCATATGGCGTGGACCTTCTCTCCCTGGTCATATGGCGTGGACCTTCTCTCCCTGGTCATATGGCGTGGACCTTCTCTCCCTGGTCATATGGCGTGGACCTTCTCTCCCTGGTCATATGGCGTGGACCTTCTCTCCCTGGTCAAATGGGGTTGAAGGGAAATTTTCTCTCCTCCAGCTTCCATGGCCTACCGACTGTTTCTTCTCCTCACTAGGGGTTAGTTAAAGGATAGACCTGCGTTATGCAATGTTCAATTCCAATATGGTCAATTGCTGCTCAAAGAATGGTGCAATTGTACATCAGAAACTAATAGGGAGATTTTGAAAAGTGTAGGCCTACGAATTGGGCCTGTACGTGATTCGAAACCAACCAACCTTGAGGTCTCATCCAGAGGAGAGTCTGTGGAAGAGCCGGAGAATTCATTTAGGCGCTCAGCTAGTTCGCCAGTATTACCACCGGGTCGATTTATTGTCAGGGTATTGCAGCAGCTCGGTCTCTTGCGGTATTGTAAAGTCCTGCTGTCTCTGTAAGTTATCGTATCTGTACAATTTAGAGCAGTCCCTATGACACGTAATTTCTACAAGGATTCGGTTGATAACTTGCGCGCGGCGTTATACCATGATTATACAATTATTAGACTTGAGCAGAGTGCCGCTATAGACCCAGCAGACAGGCTTGTGGAATGGCTGAATTGTAAGCTACACGAAATGCCCTTTCTGTTTGCAGACCTAATGACAATAGAAAGGCTCGAAATAAGAACAAATGTCTGCCTAATGTTTAGGACTAGTCCAACGGTTCAGTGGTGACTGGGGTATTTTTGTCATCCAGCAGTCTTATGGTTGGCGCAGTGTTCAGTAAACAGTCGACTGCTGAACATTGATCAAGCACACCTAGACACATTTGCCATTTATTTTGATCACAAAGCATGAAAGGAAGGCTCACAGATAACCAAAAAAACACACAGTAGAAAATAAACCTACCACAGTTAAGGTCATGAGATATGCTATGATATAATCACATATAGGAGCTAAAAATCCAACAAATCCAACAACAGCTAACGTCAACATCCGTTAACATCCGTGAATACGGCTGAAAATACAAATGAAAAGTGGAGTGAATTCAGTCTTGTCTTTGTCCCATGAAGGAAAACATTGTCAATATATTCGTATATGTGCCCTTTCCTTTTCATTGATCTTCTGTATTCACTAACATATCCAGGACATTTCTGTAACAAAAAACTAGCAACAATATATACATAATAATAATAATAACCATCAGAAAATTATATTGATGATGATAATAATAATTATAGTAATAATAGTAAATATTACACCCAGTTTCTCTAATGTAAAAGCATATTTTTAACTGTTTTCTGTTATCAACAGGTATAAGCTAATTACTTTGTTAGTCATTATATTTACGCGTTAAAATACAAAATCTACAGTCAACAACAGACTGAAGGAGAATTTTAGGAGAATCTGAAATAGCTACAATAGCCCCTCAATGTGTTATTAGGCCTTCTAGGTCAAAATATTCCATATACCGATAAAAGCGATGCAACAAAGCCCCTCGTCAATGTTTACAAAATATATTTTTCATTAATTGATTGAACATCGTCGCTGAAAAATCTTTATGGCCCTTCGCCCTCAACTCATCGACCTCTATTGAGATGCGGTCTTCTGTCGAACAACGTCGCCCTCTAGCGGTCCTGATTTCCAACTAAATGATTTCCTGGTGGCCTATAGAATAAGTCGTCTCTTCATTAGTAAATACTATCTAGTAGGATACTTTATCAATGCTTGGAGAATAAACCGTTACTATGTGTCAATCATTATCATTTATTTATGCCAAACTAACCAAAATGATCATACGCATACATTCAAATCCAAACGATTTTTCTTTTATACACAGAATAGAAATGACTTGACATATTTGAATGTATTTCAGCAACAGGATGTAAATCCACCCTTGCAGTAGAATCACCACTGTAAACGGCCTTTTACACAGCAGTCAAAGTGAAGTTTTTGCCCTCTCAGTAGGAAATGTAGATGGTGAATAAACATGACTTTCTTTACATTAGGGGGGGCAGATATCCTCTCGGTCACGAAGACAAACCATTTATCGACCAGACACCCTGTAGAAAAAGTGTCTGCATTTTTTTGTTTGTCAGCAAAAGACTGAAACACCCAAGTAAGAGGGTTTGAAGGGAGAGAGGTTACCCTGGCTCATAAAGTAATTTAGACCAGACGTCTAGCCAGCTATATAGCTTTATGGGACCACTGTTCTTCCTGCTTTAAAGCAATTATACGTACAGGTCGGACAATAAATTGGAGATCAGTGCAACACCTCTCCCAATCATAAATACTTTATTACCTCTTTAAACAATGCATCATTCTCCTATTCAAGTCAAATCCAACCATCTTGTAAGCCAAATTCATATTATGAAAACAATTGTAAAATGTGAGCTCAGTATCCCAAATGGCACTTTACGTTGTTTATTCTGTTGACCTTAAAAAAACATACAGCGAAATATCCAGTCATTGAATCTCTCATACAGATTAACCAAATACATTTATTTAAGTGAAAGAACCTTTCTCATTAGTCCTACTTTCCTAGTCACCAAATAGTTATAATTTAAGTTTTGCAATAAGGCGTTATTAGTCCTACCTCTCAATTCTGCAAACTACTGCATTAGTGCAAGGGAACCTTAAATACAGCCTGAATTGGATTCTGAAAATGCAGGAATATGCTAAGATTAAGGCTACGCCCAATCATGTCTCTTTTCAATACTAACCTCAGAAAAAAACACCACAAAACAAATATAAATACTAAAAAAGATGATCATTTAATTTTAAATTATAGTCCTAGCCTTACAAACATAATCAGTCAGCCTCTACCTTTTAAGTAAGTTATATAATTTTCAATTTGCGCGATGGATCTTTCACTGAATTAGGCCTACAATATTCACTGAAACTATTAGCACAAATATATCATCTGAAAACATGACATTGTTCAAATACACCACGAAGAAAACGATTCCCATGGGCTCATACTGGGCATAAATACTCGAGTTCTGGAGTACTTCGTTTAAGACTCAACATTAACTTTGATTCAAACCAAAAAAAAAAAAAAAAACGTTTTATTCCAAGTAATTACAACAATATGGTACATGAAAAGGCGAGGGATTACACATCCACTCTAGCATTGGCTATAAGCGATCCTTACTGCCTCTCTCTCTGTTCATCTTTTTCATTTTCATCCTTCTGTTCTGGAACCAGATTTTGACCTGCCTTTCAGTTAAATTGAGATTTCGAGCCATTTCGTTTCGTCGATCTCGTGTCAAATACATGTTGTAAAGGAATTCTTTTTCCAGTTCTAGTGTCTGATATTTTGTATATGGACATCGCTTCTTCCTTGTTGAACGTGCATGAATCCAGTTTGCTGAAGGGTTGTCTGGAGAACAGAGGACAAAGTTGAAACTCACATGAGAAATAGCATGAAAACGAAATAAACAAACAATGAATATGGCAAATACAAGCATCAGAATGAATAACTGTATATTTGTAAAAAAAATAAAATAATAATAATGATAATAATACTGAATTTGTTGACGCAATTATTATCACACGCTTGTGTTAAATACCCACTTCAGAGCGTAGGCAGTTTTTTTGCGGTCCGTGGTATGAGCTAGACACTTTTATAGGTTAGTAAAACCTCCAATTTTACACACCTAGCTCGTACAGTTCTTAAGGTTGTAAATCAGCAGGGCAATTTCGTTTACTTACTTGGGTCAAGTTGTTGTTTCTCTTCTTTAGGCTCGCTGTGATTCGAAGTATCACTGCCAACGCTCTCTTTGGCCACATTTTTCGGGCATTCGGACAATCCACAAGCATAACCAGGGCCAGGGACAACCACCGGAGTCTCTGTCTCAAAAGTGGCACTCTCAGTCCTTTTCGGTGGTAAACTTTCGGGCTTGGTTACAGTTGTTCCATAATGCCGGCTGTTATAGTGAAAACCGGAGAAAGAAACGTTGTTAGAAATTGGGTCTATCCACGACCGAACATATCTGCTGTCTGCTGCGGAGAGGTGGGACTGGACGTAAGGATGGTACATCCCTGCCACTGCGGCGGTGGACTGCGTGTGGACCGAGGACCAAGACCCTGGGAAAACGGCTGACTTGGGTGCAAAACTGCAGGAGGAAAAATCTGCATTGTCCCCAACACCTGGTGGCATTGAGGTCGTACTGTGCGGAGACTGGACAAAGCGTGGCCTGTACACATCCTCCACTTCATGCCCCATTATAGAGTCCACATAATAGTTACTTAGAGTGCTACTGGTCGACATTTTTGGATCCCTTCGTAATCATATAAAAGGTTACACTGTTATGGAAACCTTTCCTCTGAAGAATCACAGTATTTTTGCTGGCTTCATTCTTCAGGGATTGGTTACATGAATCACGTGATCATATTTACCAACGCAGTGAGTAAATCAGTCCGCTGTAATGCTTCTAGGCCTATGTTTAATTTAGCTTTTTATTTAAATAATGCCATAGAAACCGAATGGTTAAGGAGAAAGAATGACAAACTGTAAGTAATGATGTGTTAGTGGACGTTTTGAATGTGCATACGGTTTAGAGTGGTGCAGGTCTATTTGTTTTACGTATAGATTAGCCTCATACACACATTCATTTCACAGCCAACACTCAACATTGACGCCACACCATATTAGGTGTGTAAACTCTCACAAGATATCGTCATAAAGTATATCATACACTCAATGCTTGTAAAACATTTTATAGACTGCTAGTTGTAAGTCCTCGTTAAATAAATGTAATAACATGCTGTAAAATAAGGATCATTTTTGCACCAACTCTCTTTTACATTGTTAGCTTTTATTAAACTAGTCACTTTCACTAGTTTGGTTGGTCTTGTACGTTTGAACCAGGAAGTGTTATTTGTATACTGATTGTATTTATCTAGAGGAGAGACATAATTATTTTATGTGTATCAATAAAATATTTATGAGGTGCGTTTGATTATATATTCATGTGCCCACAATAAAACGGACTATTGGCGCAACAAAGTGGATCTGTGCAGAGTGATATCTAAAAGTCTAGATTTAAGAGGGTCTTTTTAGGTTTTGAGAACACATGACTTCTTGATTAGGCAAACAGCCTAATTTTGTAAACTCTCATCAAGAGATGAATACAAACGTAAATAATATCTGTCAAGTGATTTATTTCAAATACATTTCCACGATGGAACAAAAACAACGACAAAGAAGGAACAAAACTGATTATCACACAAATGTTCACATGGGGCCAAACAACATGGCGGCGACCTGCCAATGAATTTGTGCTTGAACATCATCAGGCCCAGACAGGCACTAGAGACACGCTTTTTCAGCAGAAAGTGAACATTGCATTAGTTTGAGCTACGCAACATATTATAAGCCTTGTTAGAAGACATAAAGGCTCACAAATGTTTATAACACGTCATAGAGCATTATACCTTACTGCTTTAACTAGTGTTGTAAAAAATAACGATGTGGCCAAGCAGGCCATTGATAAATAAAACCATGCAGTCTGTTGTTGGTGTGTGTGTGTGTGTGTGTTCGTCTCAGCGTTCATTCATCTGGACATGGAGGTGTGCAATTCGTGTGTAAAAGAGAGGCAGAGGAAAGAGGAAAATAGTGTGTACCGAATTCAAATAGTCTACCCGGATAGAGTTATAAACGTGGCTTGGACTTCTATACACCGGGGCAGCAGATAAGTCTACTACTGGGCAAAGCGATCTGCTAGTATAAGCCTACAAAAAAAGCCATCTCATGACATTTAATAACCACATAAACATAAATAACAACCTAATATCTGATATTTTGAATCATGACAGTATGTTTGGCCAATATGTAATCAATTAAATGTATTTTAATGATTACGGTTTTAACCCGAAGTAAAAACATGATTGTAGTCCTTATATATGATAAATATATATATGATAAATATATGTATGTATGTATGTATGTATGTATGTATGTATGTATGTATGTATGTATGTATGTATGTATGTATGTATGTATGTATGTATGTATGTGTGTATGTGTGTATGTGTGTGTGTGTGTGTGTGTGTGTGTGTGTGTGTTTGTGTGTGCGTGTGCGTGCGTGTGCGTGTGCGTGTACACCACATATAGGCCTTAGAAAGTAATTGGATAGCTCATTCACAAAACAACTCAACTTTACAAGCTAACGTTTATTTTCAAATACAGGCATGTTTCTGAATGTTAATTGACAATAGGTCTAGCAATGAATTAATAATAAGAGTCATAATTAATCAATAGATAGCCTAGGCCTGTTAGACCTTGAATAGCTAAACCGCAATTGATATTTTGCACCTACATAAGATATGACGTATACCGCAATGAGACTTGTTTTGAATATTAGTTTTCTTAATTTGATTGAAGCATCATAACAATGTGAAACTCCGGACCAGTCACTAATAATTGTAGCGGAACTAAAATAATGTTAGGGCGGGCTCCTACAAATTTCTGAAATAGTTCTCTGTTTTGTTACATTTATTTATTCATCTGATATACATGAATGCATAATTGTAAGTACTCTTGATAGGAGAATTTGCTAAGTGAATAAAATGAAATGTAAAATTTGTCTTGATGAAAAAGCCTACGTCTACTGCAAGACGAAGCACTGAAATAAGAAATTACATTTGACAATCAATTTATTGCAGGATACATGCCACAAACATGCGTAAGATTTACACTCATTAACATTGCTCGCCACATTTATGCTACATAAACGTTTATATGATTACGATTCAGCTAAGGGTTAGAGCTTAATTCTAAACGAATGTATAACTTTTCATCCACTATCGATTAATGTGTTTTCATGTCCGAAAAAAGAGCTTCCAAACAAGTCAGACTCAATCAAACCAAACCGTTTAATAATAGATACATTGTATATTTAAATAATTTAAGACGTCATTAATGTACCCTGTGATAAAATATATTGAAAATACACAATGCGTCACCATGTAAACATGAAAATAAAATAGCAGTCAGTCACAGTTTCGGTGAAAAAACCCAAAGTCCGATGCTACCACACCAATGCTTAGAGGTAAAAGACAATACATCAAGCTTTCCGTAAGCAAACTCACGAGAAGGTGAGATTTGAGGTAAGTTCCCGAATTCGGTTTTCACTTTTCATTTTCTTAAGCTTCATCCTGCGGTTTTGGAACCAGATCTTGACTTGCCTGTCGGTCAGATTGACGCCTTTACTGATCTCTAGACGGCGCTCTCGAGTCAGATACATGTTGAATAAAAACTCCTTTTCTAATTCAAGCGTCTGGTGCTTTGTGTAGGGGCATCTTTTCTTCCTGCCGCTCGTTGCAGTCAACCAATTGCTCGTTGGAGGGTCCGTTTTGCTGTCTGAAATGTAATCAAATCAACAAATGTTTTAACATGACAAAATATGAACATATCACTCAGATTTTTCAATGAATGAAAATATGTTTTCACTAGTCACACAGCTCTGGTCAGAATGATATCATGTGTCAATTAAATTGATATCGTGTTATATGAGTATTATTAGTTGGTAGTCGTGGATCAAACGTGTTGAGAATAGTATAGGCATAAATAACAACACATTCTCTAAATTACACGACTAAGTTTTTTGACTAAATTAATATTTTTAACCAACTAAAATACACATTTGTGAGAGACGGTTTCTGCATCATCACAACACTGAGGATGAACATACAAAACAGACTACCTGCATCATTTCTCCTAGGTGTTAATATACACATAAATATACACATATATACACATAAATATACACATATATACACATAAATATACACATATATACACATAAATATACACATATATACACATAAATATACACATATATACACATAAATATACACATATATATATACATAAATATACACATATATACACATAAATATACACATATATATACACATAAATATATATATATATTTCCCAAAAAATACAAATGTACGTTCTATTACTATCAACAAAGAAACAAATCAAGAACAGCTAAATCAAAAATACTAATTGATGCAGACATGTCTGGTCCGCGGTTGAACCGTTTCCTTTAAAAGCCTTTTACTGCAACCTGAGTAAGGCTCTCATTAAACATTACGACTTTAGGGCTGTTTGTGTTTTATATTGGGTTTTATGATACCCCCATACGAGTCATCCTTTTAATGTACCTACCTTTAGATTGTCTTTGTGTCAACTCTGGGCTGGAGACTGAAGATTCAGTGGAGCAGTTCTCCTCCCGTTGCGCGGTGGACGTAGCATCCGGGATTTCCGCGGGGATGGGTGTCTTGCTGGTCTCCCGGTTATGCGGTATCTCGGCCGTTTTCTTTTCCAGTTCGACAAAAAAGGATGACAACTGCGGTTTTGGAGTAACTCTGTTGAGCTGCATGAATGTGATGTTTGGACTTGTCTTCTCGTGGCCATAGTCCTGGTCTTTCCCAGTCGAGTAGGTTTGATTTAATCTGAAATACCCTGGGACAGGGATCTCGGGGCAGTCAACTGAACACGGGGATTCGGGGATTATATTAGTATATACGGGGACATCGGACGAGTTGACCTTTGCTCTCTTCTCGGAATACATGCAGAAATTACTCTCCTCCTTAATGTTTTGTGAAAATGTGCAAGTGGGCATTTGGTTGGATGGTTGCTCTATTCCGCAAATTCTACTGGGATCTGTCCAGTTATCAATTTGAGGTATGTAAGGGTGGAAATTCATGCCCATATTTTGGTGGTTGACGTCCCCTCGTTTACCGAGAGACGGCAGGAGTCCACAGGTTTGCATTCCGTAAATTCCCATGTCTGCACCGGACGGCATGTACATGTTGCTGCTGGAGTAAAAACGGTCAGTCCTGCAAGCGCCAATCAACGAATCAACTACAAAAGTATTAGTAACAGGAGAGCTGTTGGGAAAGGACATTTTGGAGAAGTTTTAAAAGGAGAGAGATGTCATTTGTAGGCTGACATATCTAGCAAAACAATGTCCGTGTTGCTTAGGATGCCTCTCTGCCACATGACAACCTCACCAATGAAATGTGAAAATGGCCTTGAGACGCAGACTCTCTTCCCATCACATGGAAACATTGACTCATAACTAGGAAGCAGACGTGGTCAACAGCGACACCTAGAACACAGACTGGAAATTGATTCAAACTGACTGACAAAGGACATCTTGAACATTTAGCCTTTCTTCTTTGCTTGATATGAAGAAAAACATTTCTAAACTAAGGATGAACATGAACTTCATCTTAAAATAATGAACAGTTACATCAAGCTCCAATTCCCTTACTTTGGCACATTTAAATACATTTAAGACCATTTTAATTCACACGAATAATCTACTCAGTCATACAAGTCAAAGCTTTGACATGAACTAAAATAACGATTTCTAATCACACGGTGTAGTGATGGAAATATAATCCTAACGGAAAATAATCAATGTACATTAGGTGGGCTACTTAAATAATTTCAACCAAAACTTCAACCAAACCTGGCTATTATAGGCCTATATATTTTTTTTGTAGTTTAATTCTTAAATAAACCGCGTCTGGTTTAGGATATTATCCTCTAAAAAACTAAATTACAAGGAAAGCTGATATTGCCCGGTTCTACATTTTGTTAACATTTTTGTAACCTTTGAATGCCTGCTCAGGGTACAGCACACTGTATTTGTGACCTATATGACGGACTGGGAAAGTAGGTTAACGCATTTAATAATAAAACCCTACGGCGCTAAACACGCTCCCCATAGTAGCCTACTCTCAACTCAGCATCTCCTCCGTATAACAAGTCCAGGTTTGCAAATATGTAGACATTGTTGATTTTTTTTTTTTACACAGAAAAATCAACAAGCATACAAAAAATAGACACCCCGATTATTTTGCTGAATAAAACGAAGAATTTTACTAGAAGCACGTTGAACAGGCCTACCTCAATTGGTTGGTGCATGTCGATTACTGAACACAAAAAGGATATACTTGACTGTGCAAACCTCAAGAAAATTGTAAATTACATTTAAAAAAATCAGGCATAGGCCGACGATATGCTTCTATTAAAGCCAGAAAATGTGTTAAGAATCAGTGGCTGCAGCGTATTGTTTTTTTTAACTGCAGGAATACAGCATTTAACCAAATCATCCAGGTATTCAGACGGGTATTATAAGGGATTTAATAACTAAGCAAATAATTTAGTAAAATGCGTGAAGCAGAAAAATATGCATGCTTTTGAAGGTACTCTTTGGCTTCCGTTTTAATTAAGGTATCAAACCAACCCTGGTCTACTCAACATCTACCCAACAGTTTAGGCCTTATATTTATATTATGTATATAATTTTACACAATCAGAGAATATGGATTGAATGTAAGACAACATATTTATTAGACAAGTCCTAATGGTCGTCCAAATCAAAATAACTAGTCTAATACATCAAGGCTAGTGGTCAGAGCGTTGGACTAGTACCGCAAGGTTGCAAGATCGAATCCCCGAGCTGATAAGGTAAAAGTCTGTCGTTCCAAGACCGTCATTGAAAATAACTATTTGTTCTTAACTGAAAAAAATGCACACGTCCATTGAGGAATCCAGACATCCCTTATTCAACTAAATGTTTTATTACTTCAGGGTTTCAACTGAAATTAAGGTTAACCCAGTAATATTTCAAGTCATGTCCATAACAACAAACGACCAAAGATCATGCAAATAAACTATCGGTTAAATTTGGGTTTGGTGTCTCCTGTATATCAGTGGAGGCTGGTGGGAGGAGCTATAGGAGGACGAGCTCATTGTAATGGCTGGAATGGAATAAATGGAACGAAGTTGAACATGTGGTTTCCATATGTTTGATGTGTTTGACTCCATTCCATTCATTCCATTCCAGCCATTACAATGAGCCTGTCCTCCTACAGCTCCTCCCACCACGGCTGTATATATATATATATGCCTATGATATACATATCAACATAGTTAAAGGTAATGTTTAATCCACTTTAAATTTTTGTTAGAAACAGTGATGGTGTCCCTTTGATTGCATTAACTAAACACAGTCTGCTTGGGCTATTGTGTTAAAAAAATAAAAAAACTGAAGCTATTTACCAGGAAGAAGCCACATCAAAAGTTGAAATCACCGAACGTAGGCTATATTCTCTCATCAAACCCCCAACAAAAACATTAGCAGGTTTTCAATAGTTTTCCAGATCACAGTTGTAAGTCACCTATACGTGTTTTCAAGAAAAAACTCCAATCGAAATTTGCTACACGTCTGCCCTCGTGTGGTTAGAATGGCAACGAGGAGTCAACTGGGCAATGTCTGCACAATATTTCCCAACAATTTTCTAAACCAAAAACCAAATAAAATATGCCAACCGTCACAAGACTGACTGACGTGTGTGTTTGGGATTGATTTCCAAACACATGTTATATTACTGATTTCCTACGGCTACATTTGGAATGATCAGATGCGCTAACATTATCTCAGCGAAAATAATAACCAAAACTACCGGTTATCTAAAAGTGGTCTGCCTCAAAAAATACATATTTAGGTTTATTCAGGATTATATGAATTAACTGTTTCACTTTTAGTTTACTGACTGCCTTTCTTTGTTCATGTCTGCTATAATACAGGAGGGACTCACACGCTGCTTGGAACTAAACCATTGAGTATACAAATTATTTAGGGTTTCCATGTTGGTACAAAAGCTAAACTATAATGTTGTTACAAAAGCTAAAACTATAATATACTATTGTTGTATGACTATAATGTCGTGCGTAATGCTGGCACATCAGAAGCTTGCGCGTGATTTGACGTATATTGCATTAGACTTAATGCAACATCCTAATTGGTTAGTATAGGAGACAAGTATATCAACTTCAAACAAGAAACTATATCGCTGGATCTGATTGCTTTTCATAGAAGAAAAATCAGTGCTTCGCCGCCATATTGGAATCCTGCTGCAGTGCAGATACTATTCAGGCGTCGGTTGTCATGGAGAACAGGCGCCTCTACTTATTCAAAGGTGAGAGGTGACGACCTTGACATTTTACTAGAAGTTCAAAGGCATCAAATAACGTTTGTATATGAAATGAACAATATTTGATAGTTAGTAGGCTACTGACAACATTATAAATAAAAACACCACTGTTTTAAGTTGCCAAATCAAACATAGGGCATTTTACTCACGGGAGTTATTCCCTTTAATAATGGCATGCCAATTCAAGTTCAAAAATAAAAAATACATACTAAACATAGATATACATTTGGTCATAGCCTATACATTTAGATTTCCTACATGTATTACTCAATAGCTTGACAAG
The DNA here is from genome assembly GCF_901001165.1 of Salmo trutta. Lineage (NCBI taxonomy): Eukaryota > Metazoa > Chordata > Actinopteri > Salmoniformes > Salmonidae > Salmo > Salmo trutta. The sequence continues at coordinate 6,659,648 of NC_042976.1, read as the reverse complement.
TTTAAAAAAAGGACTGCATCTGTCTCGACTATTTGGGAGTAGGGCCGCGTTTGGAGTGGCCAGAGGGTCCAACAGCCTCCAATTTACACATTTACAGCTAGTTTTTATTATGCTGTCTAGACGGTTCAAGGTTTAGTAAACAGCTTTAGTGTAAGACAACATAAACGTTGAAGTTGAAGCGAATAAGAGGCGCTTCTGCTTGGATACAAAAGGCTAATAAGAGGATATTCGCTCTATGGCCTATACATATAACCACTAGCTTCAGTGCCATTAGTACTTTATAAAAACATCAATATCAGATTGCTTTGGTATGAGCATCCCTATAGGAGATTATAAAAACCTTGTTGAATTGTATGAAATGACGCATCATTTTATCCCTATGCCAAATGTGGATCCTGACCAAAGCCGAAAGGAGTTCGTGATCGCAATAATTTGAGGTAACGCATAATTACATTTGCCATGGGTACTTTATTTGATACCACAATATACATAACATGCGTCTATTAAATGCATACACAATTCTACTATTGTAAATTACTTGTTACACTCGTTGATTACTGTAATCAAAGTACGCGTTGCTTACTGCAATGTTTGTGAATCCACCAAAGCACATACCGTATAAACTTAAATAAGTAAAAAAAGTAAGGTATAGGCCTACATAGCCTAGATATTACCATTAATTACCATAATGATATGCAACGGAACATTATGTCGAGGTCTCCTGGATGATTTCGCCACTGGATTGAATCTTATTTTAAATAACAGGATTCGTGTGTTCATTGAGGTAAGTATTTAAGTGGCAGATACAAAAAAAGAGTTGCATAGATAGATTCAGCCTGTTTGCAATGATCAGTTTTGTTGTGCGGTGTTTCACCTGTTGTTTGTATAGATTGTGAGATGTACCAACAACAAAAACCAAACAGTTGTGAAGCTCTTATGGCTCCTCTAAATGAAAAATATTAGAATAAAGGATTTCCAGTGAAATACCGAAACCGGTCCCGGTTTAGCTTTTTCTCTTTCATTCTTCTGTTCTGGAACCAAATCTTCACCTGTCGATCTGTCAGGTTTAACTTCCTTGTCATCTGGAGCCGCTTCTCCTTGTTTATGTACACGTTGAAAAAGAATTCTCGTTCAAGTTCTCGGATCTGGAATTTGGAGTAGGGGCATCTCTTTTTCCTGGACTTTGAAGAACCTAAACCGGACAAACACTTGTTTTACCACACAGATGTAGTACAATGCAGTTCAGATCAAAGTTGGTACAATACAATTGTTAGTACAGAACATATAATTAACAAGGTAGCTGAGTAAACAAAATGATCTTCCCGCGCGCAGCCGCTAACACGCACAGACAGATATGCGGGAGCGAGTGCGAGTGAGCGCGCACATACACACGTAGGAACTCACAGGAATATTTTTTATTTGACTTCATGTCTGTCCTACACGGTCCCTTTAGACGTTATAGGTCAAATATTATTATGCAGCTAAAGATAACCCCTTCACATTTATGTGTCATGTATGTCGAACATTAGCATATCTTTCCTCCCTGGTTAAATCATTGCTTTGGTACTTTATAAATTCACTATCATAAACAAGACTGATAAACATGGCTGCATTGTAATTTACACAGTGCAAGAGAGTCAGACGACTTCAGATAAATACATCAGAAGTATTGCAGCATGGCTCACCTAAACTGGTTTCCCATCGTAAATAGTTTTACAACAGTAAAGTAAATCTTATTGGGGTATATAAACCGTTGTATGCTTATAAAGGGGCACATAAAATCGGACCGACTAAGTTGTGGACTTACTATAACCCATTTAATGCGTGTACCTACTTGGGCTGTTCTTGTCCCCGGGGCAGTTTGATATAGAAGAATCATGTTCGTCTATGTCCTCAGTTGAGTCTGAAGTCTGTTTATTACATGCAGCATCTCCGGGGAGACTGGAGTCTGCCTTCTGTTTTGAGTGTTCGGGGCCAGAGTTGGTCTTTTCAGAGTTAACAGTCTGGAAGAACTGATCGAACCCTTGTGGAAGAACCCCATTTCGGCCGACATTGGTGAATAAATTGCATGGCGAGTTCATACCGCCGTGATGCCCGTACAAGGAATCATTTTTTAATATAATTTCCGCCCTGTTCGATGACTGGATTAGGTCTCGGTGCATTATCTCCTCCGTTGAGTAGTAAGAAGCGTAATTTCCCCTGTAATGCCATTTGCTTGGGTGATCCAGTCCATAGTCCCTGAAAGCCACTCCTCGAACAGGTCGGACTTGAGCTATGTTGGAAGAATAAGGACAATTATTTTGACACGAAGTAGTCTTGGGTAAAAACGAGGAGATTGATGAAAAATCAGGCGCCGAAACGTAATATGTACAACTTGGTAAATACATATTTGACACACAGTTGTTACGCTCATCGTACTCCGACATCTCTCCTCTTCTCTCTTTTGCTATAGCGAAAATAATTTTGAAGCTCGAGTGCGTTAAACTTTGTCCATCTATTGCACCATAGGCGTGTGGAAAGGATCCGCAAGGGAGAAAAAAATCGGAAACGTAGGCTGACGTACAATTTCATCTTGATCGATTCCTGAGGTAATTTTTCTCATGTGATCCAGTAAAGTAATTACTATACACAAATATCAGTCATTAATAACTAGAGCAACTCATTTGAGCGCGCACAACATTTAGTTAATTGGTTTCCTGGGTTTAGAAACGACTCCTTTGTAAATATGTGCTTGCCCTTGTGATATAGACATTAGTAAACAATCCCTGAGAGATTTCATCAATGCAACAGAATTCGAGTTATATAATGGCAAACCCACAACTTTGTCGCTATTTATTTCGTGTACTATATGTGCGCGCTATTAGGGAAGTATGCAATTTACGCATCATGATAGTTTAATATATATTACACCAGACATTACATGAATAAAAGTATGTGGACACCTGCTCGTCGAACGTCTCATTCCAAAATCATGGGCATTAATATGGAGTTGATCCCCCTTTGCTGCTAAAACAGCCTCCACTCTTCTTTGAAGGCTTTCCACTAGATGTTGGAACATTGCTGTGGGTACTTGCTTCCATTCAGCCACAAGAGCATTAGTGGGGTCGGACACTGATGTTGGGCGATTAGGCCTGGCTTGTAGTCTGCATTCCAGTTCATCCCAAAGGTGTTCGATGGGGTTGGGGTCAGGGCTCTGTGCAGGCCAGTCAAGTTCTTCCACACCGATCTCGACAAACCATTTCTGTAAGGATCTTGTTTTGTGCACGGGCATTGTCATGCTGAAACAGGAAAGGGCCTTCCCCAACCTCTTGCCACAAAGTTGTAAGCATAGAATCGTCTAGACTGTCATTGTATACTGTAGCGAACCTCTTAAGGATCTGCCCCTTTTTTTCAAATTTTGCCTAAAATGACATACCCAAATCTAACTGCCTGTAGCTCAGGACCTGAAGCAAGGATATGCATATTCTTGGTACCATTTGAAAGGAAACACTTTGAAGTTTGTGGAAATGTGAAAGGAATGTAGGAGAATATAACACAATAGATCTGGTAACAGATAATACAAAGAAAAAAAACAAGCGTTCTTTTGTATTTTTCTGTACCATCATCTTTGAAATGCAAGAGAAAGGCCATAATGTATTATTCCAGCCCAGGTGGAATTTAGATTTTGGCCTCTAGATGGCAGCAATACATGTGCAAAGGTTTAGACTGATCCAATGAAGCATTGCATTTCTGTTAAAACTGTTGCATCAAGACTGCCCAAATGTGCCTAATATGTTTATTAATAACTTTTCAAGCTCATAACTGTGCACTCTCCTCAAACAATAACATGGTATTATTTCACAGTAATATCTACTGTAAATTGGACAGTGCAGTTAGATTACCAAGAATTTAAGCTTTCTGCCAATATCAGATATGTCAGATATGTCCTGGGAAATTTTCTTGTTACTTACAACCTCATGCTAATCGCATTAGCCTACGTTAGCTCAACCGTCCCGTGGTAGGGACACCGATCCCAATTAAAATGTCCATTCACTGCAACTAAGGGGCCTAGCCCGAACCATGAAAAACAGCCCCAGACCATTATTCCTCCTCCACCAAACTGTACAGTTGGCACTATGCATTGGGGCCTGCAGCGTTCTCCTGGCATCCGCCAAACACAGATTTGTCCGTCGGCCTGCCAGATGGTGAAGCATGATTCATCACTCCACGCGTTGTGATCTTAGGCTTGTGAGCGGCTATACGGCCATGGAAACCCATTTCATGAAGCTCCTGACAAACAGGACAGACGATCTTTATGCACTACATGCTTCAGCACTTGGCAATCCCATTCTGTGAGCTTGTGTAGCCTACAATTTCAGGGCTGAGCCGTTGTTGCTCCAAGACGTTTCCACTTCAGCACTTACAGTTGACAGGGGCAGCTCTAGCAGGGAAGAAATTTGACAAACTGACTTGTTGGAAAGCTGGAATCCTATGAAATTGCACGTTGAAAGTCACTGAGCTCTTCAGTAAGGCCATTCTACTGTCAGTGTTTGTCTATGGAGAATACATGGCTGTGTGCTCGGTTTTATACACTGTCAGCAACGGGTGTGGCTGAAATAGCCGAATCCCCTAATTTGAAGGGGTGTCCACATACTTTTGTATATATAGTGTACATGTTACAATGGCAACATTGTAGTTGACATACCCTTAGAGTTCAAGTTAAAGGCTAAAGAATGTTCCCGCATGCACAGTATACTTCAAATCCAAATCCATACACACAAGTTATGTGATTAATAATTTGGACAGATAGACAAAACAAGCGCACCTTTCTTTTCAACGCTTGTGCCTC
>NC_042976.1:5714820-5729820 GCF_901001165.1 Salmo trutta | reverse complement strand
CTTATTCTAAAATAAATTAAATATATATATTTTCTTTCATCTCATCAATCTATCCCGTCTGTCGGTCAGAGGCTTAAGCAGATGCGTCATCCATATAGAGGGCACGTTCCCCCCTCAGATTTCTCCTGTTAAAATAATACAAAAATATATACAGTATTAATATATTGTTGTTTCTCTGTAATACTACTAACCATTTTAGTAATTTTATGAAGTTGGATTTAGCTAGCCCATATAGGTTCCTAATCTCCCAATCTCATAACTAGCCACTAAGAAGCCATTTTAGGCTATAAATCAAGTTAGAGTAACTAGCTAACCTAACTGTCTTAGCTGGCATGCCTGCTTGTCACGACTTCCGCCGAAGTCGGTCCCTCTCCTTGTTTGGGCGGCGTTCGGCGGTCGACGTCACCGGCCTTCTAGCCATCGCCGATCCACTTTTCATTTCCCATTTGTTTTGTCCTTGTCTTACACACCTGGTTTCATTCCCCCAATGACTTGTTCATTATTTAACCCTCTGTTCCCCCATGTTTGTTTGTGAGTGTTTGTTTGTTGTGTTTACGGTCCGTATTGTGGGCTAGGTAGTCTTGAGTAAAATGTACGTGTATTACTCATCTCTGCTGTCCTGCACCTGACTCCTCTGCACCAGCTACACCCAGGCCTATTACACTGCTGGCACGGTTGCTAGTCTTTAGAAAAGCAAGCAATAACTAAATGTACTGAGTAAGACTCACATTCCTTTAAATCTTTTACCCAGATTTTAGCAGAGATATAGAGAAGCATGTAAAAAAGGACTGCAAGTCAGGAGGATATAGACAGCTCAAGAGGTATGCTTAGATATGCAGGAAAATATACACATATTTTTCACATAGAATTAAACGTAATGATTGCGGCTCTAAATTTCAGGAAAAAGCTGTTTCAGGTGTTTGATAAAATAATAAACAATCAAATTTATAGACCAGCCGTCCTTACGTACTTTGTGCCTCCTCAGATTTCCGGGGTGCATGATGCCATGGGCTGAAGGTCAGGGTCACAGCAGGAGCTGGTCTGGTCAGAGAGTAGGTAAGTAGGTCGTTCTGAAGTGTCTGACTAGCCACTCTGTATCCAACACTATGACCTGTGACCCCCCCCCCCCCCCCACACACATGACCTGATAACCTCAGCCCAGATATAGGTGGTCAATTAATTGGACACTATTCGCGCTGGTCTAGTATTAGTATAGGACGTCGGTTATTTAATTATTACCGCAGAATGTCTGTTTTTCCTGAGGACGATTTGGATAGAATTAGTTTTATCAAACTAACCCCTGTAATATTATTTTTTTTTAACTCATTCAAAATGTCCCTTTATGACGGAAGCCTGGAGGCTCTTCTAGGAGTGAAGATATTTCAACTTGTCCAGAGATGTTCAGTTCGAAGTAAGTCAAGAATAATACCAATAAGAACCATGAACTGCATGCAGACAATTAATTAACTGACGTATTTTGGCAATTTATCAATTCATTGGCACAATTTAAATCTAGCCATTTAAATCTTTTAAAAGAGAACTAGGCACTGGTTAAGTCGATAAGAGTTCCATTTGTTTTCATCCCACTGGACATAAACTGGTTGAATCAACATTGTTTCAACGTAATTTGTCAACGTATTGTGACGTGGATTTGGAAAAAAGTAATCTGTTGTTTTGAGGGTGAAGTTTCAACCACTGAATTGTCATCACGGTAACTCATTTTCAACATAGATAAACCTTGTATGAAATATGTTGAATTTGTACATTTGAAACAATGTCAGATCTACAACATTATATCCACTATCAAAACAATTAGTTGATCTATCTACAGCACCTCCTACTGGAGAGTTGATCTATCTACAGCACCTACTGGGGAGTTGATCTATCTACAGCACCTCCTACTGGAGAGTTGATCTATCTACATTACAGCACCTCCTACTGGAGAGTTGATCTATCTACATTACAGCACCTCCTACTGGAGAGTTGGTCTATCTACAGCACCTCCTACTGGAGAGTTGATCTATCTACATTACAGCGCCTCCTACTGGAGAGTTGATCTATCTACAGCACCTCCTACTGGAGAGTTGATCTACAGCACCTCCTACTGGAGAGTTGATCTATCTACAGCGCCTCCTACTGGAGAGTTGACCTATCTACATTACAGCACCTCCTACTGGAGAGGTGATCTATCTACAGCACCTCCTACTGGAGAGTTGATCTACCTACAGCACCTCCTACTGGAGAGTTGACCTATCTACATTACAGCACCTCCTACTGGAGAGGTGATCTATCTACAGCACCTCCTACTGGAGAGTTGATCTACAACACCTCCTACTGGAGAGTTGATCTATCTACAGCACCTCCTACTGGAGAGTTGATCTATCTACATTACAGCACCTCCTACTGGAGAGTTGATCTATCTACAGCACCTCCTACTGGAGAGTTGATCTATCTACATTACAGCACCTCCTACTGGAGAGTTGATCTATCTACAGCACCTCCTACTGGAGAGTTGATCTATCTACAGCACCTCCTACTGGAGAGTTGATCTATCTACAGCACCTCCTACTGGAGAGTTGATCTATCTACAGCACCTCCTACTGGAGAGTTGATCTATCTACATTACAGCACCTCCTACTGGAGAGTTGATCTATCTACAGCACCTCCTACTGGAGAGATGATCTATCTACAGCACCTCCTACTGGAGAGTTGATCTATCTACATTACAGCACCTCCTACTGGAGAGTTGATCTATCTACATTACAGCACCTCCTACTGGAGAGTTGATCTATCTACATTACAGCACCTCCTACTGGAGAGTTGATCTATCTACATTACAGCACCTCCTACTGGAGAGTTGATCTATCTACATTACAGCACCTCCTACTGGAGAGTTGATCTATCTACAGCACCTCCTTCTGGAGAGTTGATCTATCTACATTACAGCACCTCCTACTGGAGAGTTGATCTATCTACATTACAGCACCTCCTACTGGAGAGTTGATCTGTCAACAGCACCTCCTACTGGAGAGTTGATCTATCTACATTACAGCACCTCCTACTGGAGAGTTGATCTATCTACATTACAGCACCTCCTACTGGAGAGTTGATCTATCTACAGCGCCTCCTACTGGAGAGTTGATCTATCTACAGCACCTCCTACTGGAGAGTTGATCTATCTACAGCACCTCCTACTGGAGAGTTGATCTATCTACATTACAGCACCTCCTACTGGAGAGTTGATCTATCTACAGCACCTCCTACTGGAGAGTTGATCTATCTACAGTACCTCCTACTGGAGAGTTGATCTATCTACATTACAGCACCTCCTACTGGAGAGTTGATCTGTCAACAGCACCTCCTACTGGAGAGTTGATCTATCTACATTACAGCACCTCCTACTGGAGAGTTGATCTATCTACATTACAGCACCTCCTACTGGAGAGTTGATCTATCTACATTACAGCACCTCCTACTGGAGAGTTGATCTGTCAACAGCACCTCCTACTGGAGAGTTGATCTGTCAACAGCACCTCCTACTGGAGAGTTGATCTGTCAACAGCTATCCATTTGGTCTCCCATCCAGGGTTTTAACCAAGCCAAGCTTTTATATTTGGCACTGACTACTACCAATGTGCTATTGTGAGAAATGATTACTGAGAGATCTCTTAATAACTAAAGCTATTCATTGCTGCTATCGAAGTCATTTCAAAGGCTAGGTTTAACAGATCAAATGAAATGTAACCATACTTTAAGATATATATATATATCATCAATATTTAGGTCTATACAGCATTTGTGAAGACATCAACAGTTATTTATTTCAATTCAACCCAGGATTCCACTAAAAATAGACAATACACACAGGCTTACGGTTTCAAGCTTTGGTTTATTTCAAATGTAATTTTCAAGTTAATCATTAAGATGTTGGAGTCACGTTTCCACCTCAATCAAGTTAAAGAATAGGACTAAATCAAGTCAAACTTTATTTATAGTGAATTTAAAGTTTGATTCGATTAGATTTAGTTCTATTCTTTATCTTTGATATTTGGTTGAGATGGAGACTTGAATCCAATATATCAATTTATAATTTGTAGACAATAGCAACATATCCTTCAAAATGTTGCTATTTGGTTGCGTTTACAACCAAGCACAATTAAATATCACTGTTGCAAAACAGTAAATAGGCTGTTAACTTGTTAACAAATTATATTAGTCTCCAACTAAAATAAAAATAAAAGTTAAAGTATAGGATTAAGCCAGTGGCTCATATTGAACTATCCAAGCACCAGCTACATCCCCTTCTTCGGGCTAGGGGGCAGTATTCGGAAGTTTGGATGATTGCGGTGCCCAAAGTAAACTGCCTGTTACTCAGGCCCAGAAGCTAGGATATGCATATAATTGGTGGTAATGGATAGAAAACACTCTAAAGTTTCTAAAACTGTTAAAATAGGTCTGTGAGTTTAACAGAACTGATATGGCAGGCGAAAACCCGAGGAGAATCCATCCGGAAACATTTATTTTTAGCTCACAACTCATTGAAATGGCTGTCTATGGGAATATCAATGGAATACCTCCCAGATTGCAGTTCCTATGGCTTCCAGTAGATGTCAACAGTCTTTAGAAAGAGTTTCAGGCTTGTTTTTTGAAAAAGGTGGCTCCCATTTTGACTGTAGTATTGTGGCGAGCGTCAGTGAAGGTGCGCACAATTTATCTCCGGTAATGAACATACTATTCTCCATCTTCAATTTTATCATTTATTTACATATTAGGGTACCTGAGGATTGATTATAAATGTCGTTTGACTTGTTTGGACAAAGTCTATTGGTAACTTTTGAGATTCATTTGTATGCATTTTGAACGAGGGAAACCGGTCGATTACTGAATCAAGTTTTTGGGATATAAAGAAGGACTTTATCGAACAAAAGGACCATTTGTTATGTAGCTGGGACCCTTGGGATTGCAAACAGAGGAAGATCTTCAAAGGTAAGTGATTTATTTTATCGCTATTTCTGACTTTCGTGACGCCTCTGCTTGTTTGGAAAATGTTTGTAATGCTTTTGTACGCAGGACACTGTCTTCAGATAATCGCATGGTATGCTTTCGCCGTAAAGCCTTTTTGAAATCTGACAAAGCGGCTGGATTAACAAGAAGTTAAGCTTTTAAACGATGTATGACACTTGTATTTTCATGAATGTATAATATTACGAATTTTGTATTTTAAATTTCGTGATCTGCAATTTCACAGGATGTTGGCCAGGTGGGACGCTAGCTTTATTAAATGGTGATATTTGGTTGCATTGTCAACAAAACACAGTTACATTTTACTTTTGTAATACTTTAAATAGCCTAAAGTTAAGGCTATCTTATAAACTAATGTAACATTATTTATTCAACACATCTTGAGGTGACTGTAACTATATCTTCTTCTAAGCATAGACAGCGTGTTCAAGACAGCATGAGAAGGTCGCAGTTCTGTGGAAATCTTCACAATTGCTATAGTTATTTTGCGTAATCATGTAATCTCAACTGCAATCCAGGTAATTTGGTTGTGCTATTAGATGAAACACACAGTGATGACACATTAAAATGTTGAATAAATATAAACATTTCTGACATCGTATTCCCATTTGAGTTTTGTTGTGCTTTTAAATGGTTGAATTAAACCGAAACGCTTACATTGTTTTTTCAGTTGGATTTAAAAAAAAAAAAAATTATAGCTAGTTGAAAGCATAGTGATAACACTTTGGGAATTTAACAAACTTCTGGCTTTTTGATTGGGTGAATAAAGGTTGATATCTCATTGATCATTCGCCAAAATGTTCAAGTTGAAATTAGGTTGCTTGGATGTTCTGAAATCTTTAAGAGTCTTCTGACGCAACCGTGCGTCAAACCAAGTTATATCTCCTATATTTAGGACAGACACTTCGAAACCTTATTCCTTATGATTTATTGCTATTGCTACTTTTTAGCTATTTATGAATGTTGTATAAAATGTGTTTCTCTGGGCTATAGTGGTAAAGCCAAACTCAATATTTTATCAAATATTATACCTAAAGGGGTCTTAAAAAAGCCAAATCAAATAATAAAATTGTCCATGGTCTGACAATCTTAAAACAATTCCACATGTTAGCTTAGTAGACCCCCCCCCCCCCAGATACGAACGGGACAAAATGCCAGATGATGTGTTTTGTGCTCGTCCAACTAATTGCATTCCCTGACTTCCCCAGTAAAACCAATCCCGTCCGAGTAGGGCTTTTGTATCTCTGAATTTGACGGGTCATTTCAGCCTGAATCGCTGAAGTAGGTAGTTGATGTAAAGACTGCTTTATAGCTCCGAATGTTTTCATGTAAAATGATGAGGTTTTTGTTTATTACATGCAATACGTGTGTGTGCTATGTTGCTCAGCAGCAGTATGAAACATAGGGGGAGGAAATAATCAAACACTATCTCTCTGGACAACGTGTATCTCTATGGCAACAGACTCTATGGCAGCAGACTCTATGGCAACAGACTCTATGGCAACAGACTCTATGGCAACAGACTCTATGGCAACAGACTCTATGGCAACAGACTCTATGGCAGCGGACTCTATGGCAACGGACTCTATGGCAACGGACTCTATGGCAACGGACTCTATGGCAACGGACTCTATGTCAGCAGACTATGGCAACAGACTCTATGGCAACAGACTCTATGGCAACAGACTCTATGGCAGCAGACTCTATGGCAACGGACTCTATGGCAACGGACTCTATGGCAGCGGACTCTATGGCAACGGACTCTATGGCAACGGACTCTATGGCAACGGACTCTATGGCAACGGACTCTATGGCAACAGACTCTATGGCATCAGACTCTATGGCAGCGGACTCTATGGCAACGGACTCTATGGCAACGGACTCTATGGCAACGGACTCTATGGCAACGGACTCTATGGCAATGGACTCTGTTCTTCTGGTTGGATCACTGTTCTTCTGGTTTGTGTTTGAGCTGTTAGGCACGGACGTGACTTCCTGCAGCAGCCTGTTAGGCACTGATGTCAAAAACATTCCACGGGGATGTTGGTCCACACTGACGCAATGGCATCACGCAATTGCTGCAGATTGGACACCATTACACCCCCACCACCAGCCTGTACCGCTGACACCAGACAGGATGGGTCCATGGACTCATGCTGCTTACGCCAAATCCTGACGCATCAGGACCTGGGGTTCGTCGGACCAGGCGATGTGTTTCCACTCCTCAGTTGTCCAGTGTTGGTGATGGCGTGTCCGCTGGAGCCTCTTCTTCTTGTTTTTAGCTGATAGGAACCCGGTGTGGTCGTCTGCTGCAATATCCCATCCGTGTGGTCCGAGATGCCGTTCTGCACACCACTGTTGTACTGCGCCGTTATTGGCCTGTTTGTGTTCCGCCTGTTAGCTTGAACCATTCTAGTCATTCTCCTTTGACCTCTCTCGTCAACAAGCTGTTTTTGTCCACAGTTCTGCTGCTGACCGGATTATTTTTTGTTTGTCGCACCATTCTCAGGAAACCCAAGACACGATCGTGCGTGAAAAGCTCAGGAGGAAGGCTGTTGTAACATTTAGCAGTGTACTGTTGTAACATATCACAGTTACTGTCCTCCTCTCCTGCCTCCTCCCCTCCTCCCTCCTCCTCTCCTCCCTCCTCCTCTCCTCCTCTCCTCCCTCCTTCTCTCCTCCCTCCCCCACTCCTCCTCTCTTCCTCTCCTCCCTTCTTCTCTCCTCCCTCCTCCTCTCCTCCTCCCTCCTCTACTCATCTCTCCTCCTCTCCTCCTCCCTCCTCCCACTTTCACTAATCTCTCCTCCTCTCTTCCTCTCCTCCCTCCTCCTCTCTCCTCTCCTCCTCTCCTCCTCCCTCCTCTCTCCTCTCCTCCTCTCCTCCTCCTCTCCTCCCACCTCCTCTCCTCCTCCCACCTCCACTCTTCTCTCCTCCTCCCTCCCTCCTCTCCTCATCTCTCCTCCTCCCACCTCCACTCATCTCTCCTCCTCTCTACACCTCTCCTCCTCTCCTACTCCCTCCTCCCACTTCCACTCATCACTCCTCCTCTCCTCCTCCCTCCTCTTCTCCTCCACTCATCTCTCCTCCTCTCTTCCTCTCCTCCCTTCTTCTCTCCTCCTCCCTCCTCCTCGCTCCTCTCCTCCTCTCCTCCTCTCTCCTCTCCTCCTCTCTTCCTCCTCTCCTCCTTCCACCTCCACTCTTCTCTCCTCCTCCCTCCCTCCTCTACTCATCTCTCCTCCTCCCTCCCTCCTCTACTCATCTCTCCTCCTCCCACCTCCACTCATCTCTCCTCCTCTCTACACCTCTCCTCTTCTCCTACTCCCTCCTCCCACTTCCACTCATCACTCCTCCTCTCCTACTCCCTCCTCCCTCCTCTTCTCCTCCACTCATCTCTCCTCCTCTCTTCCTCTCCTCCCTTCTTCTCTCCTCCTGTCCTACTCTCTCCTTCCACTTCCTCTCCTCCCTCCTCACCTCCTCTCCTCCACCCTCCTCCTCTCCTCCTCCTACTCTCCTTCCTCCTCTCTCCTCCTCACATCCCCCCTCCTCTTCTCCTCCTCTCCTCCCTCCTCTTCTCCTCCTCTCCTCCCCCCCGCTCCTCCTCTCATTCCTTATTTTTACTCCTCTTCTCAGTATTATGGCACTTCCTTATTCCAGACAGGCCTTCACCCCCCCGCCCCCCTCCATTCTTCCTCCCCAGTTCCCCTCTAGTCCAGCCTGTCAGAGAAGCACAATGTCAGTCTATTAGTATGGTAATGAGGCCTTGGGCCGACAGGTGGCTGGGTAGACAGCTCAATTAAGCTGCTCATTAAAGGAGAAGCTAACAGAGCAGCCAGCACAGCAAGGCTAAGAGACAATGTGATGTCATAGGCAACAAATTGGTCAGGAGTGTGTGCGTGTGTGTGTGTGTGTGCTTGCAAGTGTGCATGTGTGTGCGTGTGGGAGCGTGCGTGTCTGTGCGTGCGTGTGTGCACGTGTGTGTGTGTGCATGTGTGTGCGTGTGGGAGCGTGCGTGTCTGTGTGTGCGTGCGTGTGTGTGTGTGTGTGTGTGTGTGCGTGTGCGTGTGCGTGTGCGTGTGTGTGTGTGTGTGTAGTAGAGAGGGCAGTGAAAAGAGTTGGCAGTGGAACACCAGTCTGTAAAATGACAGAACATTGATGGACACGACTAATAAGGGAAGCTATTGCTTTATGTTGAGTTAAGATGAGAGGAAAAGGAAGAGGGAGAGAAAGGTGGAGGGGTTGGGAGGAGGGAGGAAGGAGGGAGGGTTGGGAGGAGGGAGGAAGGAGGGAGGAGGGAGGAAGGAGGGAGGGAGGAAGGAGGGAGGGAGGAGGGAGGGTTGGGAGGAGGGAGGAAGGAGGGAGGAGGGAGGAAGGAGGAAGGAGGGAGGAGGGAGGAAGGAGGGAGGGTTGGGAGGAGGGAGGAGGGAGGAAGGAGGGAGAGAAAGGTGGAGGGTTGGGAGGAGGGAGGAAGGAGGGAGGGTTGGGAGGAGGGAGGAAGGAGGGAGGAGGGAGGAAGGAGGGAGAGAAAGGTGGAGGGTTGGGAGGAGGGAGGAAGGAGGGAGGTAGAGGAGAACAACAAGTCACTCAAACTTGGCCTTTCTCTCTCCCCTCAGACTGTCCGTCGCCGAGTCGCCCTTATTGATCAGTAGCTTGGTTATCAGCTTGACTGAGAACAGGTCTAATTACTACATATCAGACACTAGAGGACTGGATAGTCAAATACTCTCTCAAACTAACTTCAGACAGACTTTTTACAGACATGCAACACATTCCGGACAGGAACAATGGTTTTTGTTTTGGAGGGGGGGAGGTTCCTTTCATTTGAATGATCCAAGGTTTGGGATAGGGTTAAAACATTACGTTTAGTCATTCATTTGGAATGGTTAAGTTAAGGGTTAAGATTTGGGATAGGGTTAACATTTAAACATATATATGTATATAGTGTTTACCACTGGGATTGAAAATGAGAGCTCACTGTTGCCCCTAGTGGCCCGGTTTTGAAGTCATTTCCCGACGTCCTCAGGATTTTGAAGTCAATTTTGAGCGATATCTGCCTGGTAACAGTCGTGGTTTATTGTGTGTGAATAGAGGGTGAGTAAAGTTGTAACAAGGCATGATAATCAGTTTGTAAAACTGACCAATTTAGCTGGTAAACCAGGGGTGTGTTCACTACCATGAAATGGAGCCGTTTGAGTCTCGTCTTCCCTCCTTCTCTCTCTCTCTCTCTGTCTCTCTCTGTCTCTCTCTGTCTCTCTCTCTGTCTGTCTCTGTCTCTCTCTCTGTCTGTCTGTCTGTCTCTCTCTCTCTCTCTCTCTCTCTCTCTCTCTCTCTCTCTCTCTCTCTCTCCCCCCTCTCTCTCTCTCCCCCCCTCTTGCTTTCTCTCTCTCTTTCTCTCTCTCTTTCTCTCTCTCTCTACCCCCTCTCTTGCTTTCTCTCTCTCTTTCTCTCTCTCTCTACCTCCCTCTCTCTCTCTCACTCTTCCCCCACTCTCTCTCTCTCTCTCTCTACCCCCCCTCTCTTGCTTTCTCTCTCTCTACCTCCCTCTCTCTCTCACTCTTCCCCCACTATCTCTCTCTGCCCCACTCTTGCTTTCTCTCTCTCTCTCTCTCTCTCTCTCTCTCTCTCTCTCTCTCTCTCTCTCTCTCTCCCTCCCCCTCTCTCTCTCTCGCTCGCTCGCTCTCTCTCTCTCTCTCCCTCTCTCTCGCAACCAGACCAAACCAGGAAGGATCATACGCGCTAATAGGAGTGGGGTAGTCGATAGACCCTACAAATGGGGTTACGTATGGAGAAAAACAAAAACACAGGGCGAAAACAGACCCGTCTGATTCGCTCAAAGCTGTCTGAAAGCTGTCCGCCTCATGAATATGCTAATCCTAGTTTATCACCCTCCAAAACACCCTCATTAATTAATAAGAACAATGGTTCTCTTTTAATGACAGGGTCGTCCCCGTGGAGACACGCAGACGGGGCGGAGGGCTGGGGAAGAGGTCAGAGGAGGACTGGTGAGGGAGATAGACAGCAATGGGGACGGGGACAGAGATGGGGACAGAGATGGGGACAGAGACGGGGACCAGGACAAAGATGAGGACAGAGATGGGGATGGGGACAGGAGCAGAGACGGGGACGGGACAGATACGGGGACAGAGACGGGGACAGAAATGGGGACAGAGGCGGGGACAGAGGCGGGGGGCGGGACAGATACGGGGACAGAGACGGGGGGCGGGACAGATGCGGAGACGGGGACAGAGACGGGGAAAGGGACGGGGACAGAGACGGGGACAGGGATGGGGACAGAGACGGGGACAGAGATAGGCGTTGATTTGAACAGTGACATGTCCTCTTTTACTCTGTGTAGGAAATTAGGGACAGTTCTCAACATGATGGACAGACAGTGATTGACAGACAAACTGACAAACAGACAGACATATGGGATGTGACATGTGATGTTTGTTTGTCCAATAGCAAGCTGTCATGGTGCATTGTGTTTCAATAACTCATATAAGATATGTCTCTTCAGTATGTCTTCCTGAAGACTGGCTGTTCTGTTAGCTACACAGATCAGGATGTGCTTAGTGCAGGAAAATGACGTTCAAATCAAATCAAATTGTATTTGTCACACGCACCGAATACAACAGGTGTGGACCTTACAGTGAAATGCTTACTTACAAGCCCATAACCAACAATGCAGTTTTAAGAAAAATACGTTTTAAGTAAAAAAAATAAAAGTAACAAATAGCAAATAATTAAAGAGCAGCAGTAAAATAAAAATAGCGAGGCTATATACTGGGGGTACCGGTACAGAGTCAATGTGCGGGGGCACCAGTTCATCATTCAGCCACTACTCGGTGAAACATAATATATTACAGTTTTTAATGTACCATTGGTAGGATATACGTTCTCGTAGTCTGTCTATTTTATTATCCAATGATTGCACTTTGGTTAATAGGACCGATTAGCATGATCTATGTGTCATTAACCAGCAGAAACTAAAGTTGGAGAGCCGGACATGGTATCAAAAGGCAGGAAGCAAAAAGGGGTCGGGGCCAGGGGAAAGAGACACGTAAGAGAATAGTCTGACAGAATGATAGGGGAAAGAGAGAAGGAGAGAGGGATTTGTTCTCATTAGCGGAGGGCGTGTCCGGTGTCCATGTAAGGAGCAGATTAAGTTGACAGATAGGTACTTCTAGCAGGACACGAGGGTCTGAGTGGTGCAGCTCTATTCAGGCTTGTTGGGAGGGGGGTGATGGACACTGGGACTGTGGGCCTGTGGGACTGGGTAGTAGTTTCCGCCACCCCTACTGAGTGAACAGCTCTCCTAACAGTAGAATTACGTACTCAAACAATAAAAGGGAAAAAAACAAGGAGAGATATACTTCATCCAAGCTCAAAAGAGTAATAAAACGTGTAAAGTGCTAGTGTAAAGTAATATTGTAAAGTGTAATGTGTAAAGTGCTAGCATAAAGTGCTAGTGTAAAGTGCAAAGTGCAAGTGTGAAGTGTTAGTGTAAAGTGCTAGTGTAAAGTACTAATGTAAAGTGCTAGTGTGAACTGATAGTGTAAAGTCTAAAGTACTAGTGTAAAGTCAAAAGTGTAAAGTGATACTGTAAGGTGCTAGTGTAAAATGTAAAGTGTAATGTCAAAAGTGTAAAGTGCTTGTGTAAAGTGCTAGTGTAAAGTGTTAGTGTAAAGTGCAACATGTAAAGTTATAGTGTAAAGTGTTAGTGTAAAGTGTAAAATGTAAAGTTTGAGTCTAAAGTGTAAAATGTAAAGTTTTAGTGTAAAGCGCTACTGTAAGTGTAAAGTGCTTGTGTAAAGTACTAATGTAAAGTGCAAAGTGCTAGTGTGAAGTGTTAGTGTAAAGTGCAAGTGTAAAGCATTAATGTAAAGTGCAAAGTGCTAGTGTGAAGTGACAGTGTAAAGTCAAAAGTGTAACGTGATACTGTAAGGTGCTAGTGTGAAGTGTAAAATGTAAAGAGTTAGTGTAAAGTCAAAAGTGTAAAGTAATACTGTAAAGTGCTCGTGTAAAGTGCTCGTGTAAAGTTCTAGTGTAAAGTGTTAGTGTAAAGTGCTAAAATGTGCTAAACAAAAAAAAGAGCACCGGCCACCATTCATTGCAGCCTGAGATGTCACAGACCCTCATACTGGCTTTCCCAGCTTCCATAACAGTGGGCACAGTTAATTCGGGGTACTTGAGCATCAGGCTCATTGGGTACTTGGCATCAGGCCCATTGGGAAGAGTTAACCCGAGGTACTTGGCATCAGGCCCATTGGGAACAGTTAACCCAGGTTACTTGGCATCAGGCCCATTGGGAACAGTTAACCCGGGGTACTTGGTATCAGGCCCATTGGGAACAGTTAACCCAGGTTACTTGGCATCAGGCCCATTGGGAACAGTTAACCCGGGGTACTTGGTATCAGGCCCATTGGGAACAGTTAACCCAGGTTACTTGGCATCAGGCCCATTGGGAACAGTTAACCCGGGGTACTTGGCATCAGGCCCATTGGGAACAGTTAACCCAGGTTACTTGGCATCAGGCCCATTGGGAACAGTTAACCCAGGTTACTTGGCATCAGGCCCATTGGGAACAGTTAACCCGGGGTACTTGGTATCAGGCCCATTGGGAACAGTTAACCCAGGTTACTTGGCATCAGGCCCATTGGGAACAGTTAACCCGGGGTACTTGGCATCAGGCCCATTGGGAACAGTTAACCCGGGGTACTTGGCATCAGTGCCATCACATCCAACCCTCACCATCTTGTCCAACCCTCACCATCTTGTCCAACCCTCACCATCTTGTCCAACCCTCACCATCTTGTCCAACCCTCACCATCATGTCCAACCCTCACCATCTTGTCCAACCCTCACCATCACATCCAACCCTCACCATCATGTCCAACCCTCACCATCATGTCCAACCCTCACCATCATGTCCAACCCTCACCATCATGTCCAACCCTCACCATCATGTCCAACCCTCACCATCATGTCCAACCCTCACCATCTTGTCCAACCCTCACCATCACATCCAACCCTCACCATCATGTCCAACCCTCACCATCTTGTCCAACCCTCACCATCACATCCAACCCTCACCATCTTGTCCAACCCTCACCATCACATCCAACCCTCACCATCACATCCAACCCTCACCATCATGTCCAACCCTCACCATCTTGTCCAACCCTCACCATCACATCCAACCCTCACCATCATGTCCAACCCTCACCATCATGTCCAACCCTCACCATCATGTCCAACCCTCACCATCTTGTCCAACCCTCACCATCACATCCAACCCTCACCATCATGTCCAACCCTCACCATCACGTCCAACCCTCACCATCTTGTCCAACCCTCACCATCATCATCACCCTCACCATCATGTCCAACCCTCACCATCATGTCCAACCCTCACCATCATGTCCAACCCTCACCATCATCATCACCCTCACCATCATGTCCAACCCTCACCATCATGTCCAACCCTCACCATCATGTCCAACCCTCACCATCATGTCCAACCCTCACCATCTTGTCCAACCCTCACCATCACATCCAACCCTCACCATCATGTCCAACCCTCACCATCTTGTCCAACCCTCACCATCACATCCAACCCTCACCATCATGTCCAACCCTCACCATCATGTCCAACCCTCACCATCATGTCCAACCCTCACCATCTTGTCCAACCCTCACCATCACATCCAACCCTCACCATCATGTCCAACCCTCACCATCACGTCCAACCCTCACCATCTTGTCCAACCCTCACCATCATCATCACCCTCACCATCATGTCCAACCCTCACCATCATGTCCAACCCTCACCATCATGTCCAACCCTTACCATCATCATCACCCTCACCATCATGTCCAACCCTCACCATCATGTCCAACCCTCACCATCATGTCCAACCCTCACCATCATGTCCAACCCTCACCATCATGTCCAACCCTCACCATCATCATCAAACTCA
>NC_042976.1:5707320-5709820 GCF_901001165.1 Salmo trutta | reverse complement strand
CGTTACGCCGAGGCCTGTACTCTGGAGCGGGATCGATTTGGAGGTGGAGGGTCCGTCATGGTCTGGGGCGGTATGTCACAGCATCATCGGACTGAGCTTTTTGTCATTGCAGGCAATCTCAACGCTGTGCGTTACAGGGAAGACATCCTCCTCCCTCATGTGGTACCCTTCCTGCAGGCTCATCCTGACATGACACTCCAGCATGACAATGCCACCAGCCCTACTGCTCGTTCCGTGCGTGATTTCCTGCAAGACAGGAATGTCAGTGTTCTGCCATGGCCAGCGAAGAGCCCAGATCTCAATCCGATTGAGCACGTCTGGGACCTGTTGGATCGGAGGGTGAAGGCTAGGGCCATTCCCCCCAGAAATGTCCGGGACCTTGCAGGTGCCTTGGTGGAAGAATGGGGTAACATCTCACAGCAAGAACTGGCAAATATGGTGCAGTCCATGAGGAGGAGATGCACTGCATTGTATCACATTACATTTTTTGTCATCTTTGAATATGTTTTAGTTTAATGCAGCTGGTGGCCACACCAGATACTGACTGTTACTTTTGATTTTGACCCCCCCTTTGTTCATGGACACATTATTCAATTTCTGTTAGTTACATGTCTGTTGAACTTGTTCAGTTTATGTCTCAGTTGTTGAATCTTGCTATGTTCTTACAAATATTTAGACATCTTGGCCATGTTCTGTTATAATCTCCACCCGGCACAGCCAGAAGGGGACTGGCCACCCCTCATAGCCTGGTTCCTCTCTAGGTTTCTTCCTAGGTTTTAGCCTTTCTAGGAAGTTTTTCCTAGCCACCGTGCTTCTACACCTGCATCACTTGCTGTTTGGGGTTTTAGGCTGGGTTTCTGTACAGCACTTTGTGACATCAGCTGATGTAAGAAGGGCTATATAAATACATTTGATTTGATTTGATGTTAAGTTTTTGCTGAGTTTAGAATGCTATTTGGTCCTAAACAGAGAGTACACAGTGGCAGAATACATGACCACTGTGACTGACCCAAACTTAAGGAAAGCTTTGACTATGTACAGACTCAGTGAGCATAGCCTTGCTATTGCGACAGACCACCAAAGGCAGACCTGGCTCTCAAGAGAAGATGTGCCCACTGCCCACAAAATGAGGTGGAAACTGAAATGCACTTCTTAACCTCCTGCCAAATGTATGACCATATTAGAGAGACATATTTCCCTCAGATTACACAGACCCACAAAGAATTTGAAAACAAATCTAATTTTGATAAACTCCCATATCTACTGGGTGAAATACCACAGTGTGCCATCACCGCAGCAAGATTTGTGACCTGTTGCCACAGGAAAAGGTCAACCAGTGAAGAACAAACATCATTGTAAATACAACCCATATTTAGGTTTATTTATTTTCCCTTTTGTATTTTAACTATTTGCACATCGTTACAACACTGTACAGTATATATACATAATACAATATTTGAAATGTCTTTATTGTTTTGGAACTTCTGTGAGTGTAATGTTTAATGTTAATTTTTTCACTTTTGTTTATGATCTATTTCACTTGCTGTGGCAATGTAAAGATATGTTTCCCATGCCAATAAAGCCCTTAAATAGAAATTGAGAGAGAGAGAGGGGGAGAAAAGGATGAGAGAAGGAGAGGAAAATGGAGCTCAGAGAGAGAGCAAAATAGTTAACTTACGGCTGTCCCAGCTGTAATTAATGAGGTCATGGAAAGGGCTTCCCCCAAACTATCTCTCTCTCCCTCTCCCCACCTCTCTCTCTCTCTCTCCACCTCTCTATCTCTCCCCACCCTCTCTCTCTCGCTCTCCACCTCTATCTCTCCCCACCTCTCTCTCTCTCTCTCTCCACCTCTCTCTCTCTCCCCACCTCTCTATCTCTCTCTCTCTCTCTACCTCTCTATCTCTCCCCCCTCTTTCTCTCTCTCTCTCTCTCTCTCTCTCTCTCTCTCACTCCCTCTCTCTCGCCCCACCTCTCTCTCTGAGTTCTAATTAATGAGGTCATGGAGAGGGCTTCCCCCAGCTCTTTCTCTCTCTCTCCCCACCTCTCTCCCTCTCTCTCTCTCTCGCTCTCTCTCTCTTTTACTCTCTCTCTCTCTCCCCCTCTCTCTCTCCCCCTCTCTCGCTCTCTCTGAGTTCTAATTGATGAGGTCATAGAGAGGGCTTCCCCCAAATCCCTGTGAGGTCACTAGGAGGTTGTGAGGGGGTCAGAGTGCACATGGAGGGGAGACGACAGATTGCATCATCATCATCCGTATCCTGTCTATGTGTGATGAATCATGATTTGGAATTGATGGTAACGATTAGCGATCGAGTAACAAATCACAGCTGACATTGTTGGAGTTTTGCATTTTGCATCTTGAGTCCAAAATGTAATTACCAAAAAAAAAGAAAAAAAGTTGGATGTAACCAAAGTGTATAAAATGGTAAACAGACGTTTCTGTCACTTGACAAACACAAGAACACATTCCGTTACATCTACTGCGCCCTGTATCTCTGTGGAT
>NC_042976.1:5392072-5402072 GCF_901001165.1 Salmo trutta | reverse complement strand
GCATTCATGTACATACTACCTCAATCAGCCCAACTAATCGGTACCTGTATGTTACCTCACTACTGTTATAGCCTCGCTACTGTTATTTTTCACTGTCTTTTTACTGTTGTTTTATTTCTTTACTTACCTATTGTTCACCTAATACCTTTTTTGCACTGTTGGTTAGAGCCTGTAAGTAAGCATTTCACTGTAGTGTCTACACCTGTTGTATTCGGCACACGTGACAAATACACTTTGATTTGATTTGTATGTCACGCGTCACTACTTCACAGGAGAGCCATTTGAACGTAAACATTTTTTTATTCGATCAAAATGCGTTTATTTTGTTAGCAGAAATAGCTTCTGGAACAATGTGAACTTTCATATGCCTTAATAACAAACTTGTCAGCCATCTGTAAAAAGGAATACAATTGTTAAATTACGAGCCTCGTTGGTTTAGCCACCAAAAAAGACAGCAACCTTCCCGCTAGCCATGATTGGCTGAGATAATGAGTGGGTTGGATATGCAGAGAGATGAGTTCGGATTGGTCTGTCATGTAGCACGCTTCTGTCTATAATATGAGCTGGTCAGTATGTGTAGGTAATCCTTTCTAAAAATTGCTTCTTTTTTTTAAGATATCACGAAGAACTGCATCAGTGTTGCACTCCACCTTCTGGAGGACCGAGTTTTAAAATCAGTGGAATTAGAGTGTGATAGCTAAGGAGATGGAGAAAATTGTGCCATTTGATTGCAAATATGGAGACGGGGTGGAAAAAAAGAACACACAGAAGGCTGTTGTATAAAACACCTGTCTCTGGATTACATCTTCAAAGTAAGAGCAACCATGGCATCCGTGTCCATCCATGTATCACGGGTAAGAGAGTCTAGCAGGCTACATTTTCAGATATTACACGTTTGTAATTTTGTCAGAAAGTTGTTTTCATTTCAAGTTAAAGTGTACTGTTAGCTACAGCTGGCTAACATTAACAATCAGAAATTAGTAGTTCTGAATATGATCTTCAAGAGGTGATATTAAAACCAAACAGTTATAAAATGTATTTAACAATTGCTTGTGGTGTGGGGGCTGTGCTTTGGCAAAGTGGGTGGGGTTATATCCTGCCTGTTTGGCCGTGTCCGGGGGTATCATCGGATGGGGCCACAGTGTCTTCTGATCCCTCCTGTCTCAGCCTCCAGTATTTATGCTGCAGTAGTTTATGTGCCGGGGGGCTAGGGTCAGTCTGTTTCATCTGGAGTATTCTCTTGTCTTATCCGGTGTCCTGTGTGAATTTAAATATGCTCTCTCTAATTCTCTCTTTCTCTCTTTCTTTCTCTCGGAGGACCTGAGCCCTAGGACCATGCCTCGGGACTACCTGGCATGATGACTCCTTGCTGTCCCCAGTCCACCTGGCCATGCTGCTGCTCCAGTTTCAACTGTTCTGCCTGCGGCCACGGAACCCTGACCTGTTCACCGGACGTGCTTGTTGCACCCTCGACAACTACAATGATTATTATTATTTGACCATGCTGGTCATTTATGAACATTTTAACATCTTGACCATGTTCTGTTATAATATCCACCCGGCACAGCCAGAAGAGGACTGGCCACCCCTCATAGCCTGGTTCCTCTCTAGGTTTCTTCCTAGGTTTTTGGCCTTTCTAGGGAGTTTTTCCTAGGGAGTTTTTCCTAGCCACCGTGCCTCTTTCACATGCATTGCTTGCTGTTTGGGGTTTTAGGCTGGGTTTCTGTACAGCACTTTGAGATTTCAGCTGATATACGAAGGGCTATATAAATAAATTTGATTTGATTTGATTTGATTTTTGAAAACGGTACGTAGTCGTCAATGGTTTTAACAAAGCTGGGGACGGGAGGGGTCTCCTTGCCGCCCAGAAGCAAAATCGAAAGCTCTGCACCGTATTGTGACTGAGCTTCTCTGCTGTTTTAGCATTGAACACCTGAAGAGGAGGAGATAGGGGGTTAGAGAATGGTTCCTAATGTGCAAGTCATTTTAAACCTGATTTAGATGTGGGTGCAGCACTAGCCATTTAATGTGATGACAGTAGTGTTATTCAAACATAGTCATGTATTTACCTTAGTCAACTCGGAGTGTTAGCATTGTACAATGACTTCGAGGAGGGGAATCTCTCAAATCATATCTAAACATGAAGCAATGTAATATATTACAGCCAAACACACGCAATGCAATATATTACAGTCAAACACATGCAATGTAATATATTACAGCCAAACACACGCATGTAATATATTACAGTCAAACACACACACAAAGTAATATATTACAGTCAAACACACGCAATGTAATATATTACAGTCAAACACACACAATGTAATATATTACAGTCAAACACACGCAATGTAATATATTACAGTCAAACAGAAAGACTACAATTGGCCTTGGCATGGCCTGTAGAACCACACACTGCTGTCACATTCAGTCCAGGTCATCTGGAGGGACACTGGCAATCTGGCATCACCACAAAGGCACACTGAGAGAGAACAGCCAGGCAGATACTGACAAACTGTCTGACAAACTGTCTGGTGAACTGTCTGATAAACTGTCAGATGAACTGTCTGATGAACTGTCTGATGAACTGTCTGATGAACTGTCTGATGAACTGTCTGATGAACTGTCTGGTAAACTGTCTGATGAACTGTCTGATGAACTGTCTGATGAACTGTCTGAGGAACTGTCTGATGAACTGTCTGAGGAACTGTCTGGTGAACTGTCTGGTGAACTGTCTGATGAACTGTCTGAGGAACTGTCTGAGGAACTGTCTGGTGAACTGTCTGATGAACTGTCTGAGGAACTGTCTGGTGAACTGTCTGAGGAACTGTCTGATGAACTGTCTGAGGAACTGTCTGGTGAACTGTCTGATGAACTGTCTGGTGAACTGTCTGGTGAACTGTCTGATGAACTGTCTGGCAAACTGTCTGGTGAACTGTCTGGTGAACTGTCTGGTGAACTGTCTGATGAACTGTCTGGTGAACTGTCTGATGAACTGTCTGATGAACTGTCTGATGAACTGTCTGGTGAACTGTCTGAGGAACTGTCTGAGGAACTGTCTGAGGAACTGTCTGAGGAACTGTCTGAGGAACTGTCTGGTGAACTGTCTGGTGAACTGTCTGATGAACTGTCTGAGGAACTGTCTGAGGAACTGTCTGAGGAACTGTCTGATAACCTGTCTGGTGAACTGTCTGACACAGTAAATGTGTGGTGTCTCACACTCTGTGATTCATGACAGTTGTCTTAGAGTAGATATTCTAGAGATAGTTTACACTTCCTCTTCCAAGTCAAAATAATGAAAAACTATCTATCAAATCTATTATTTAAAAAATGTTGATGATTTGTTCTTTCCATTATCATTAACCTGATGATTTGTTTGCTAATGAATGATGTGGGTCCCTGGGTCACTGGTTTGCCTAGTTGGGGGTCCCTGATTCACCGGTTTGTCTGGGTGGGGGACCCTGGGTCCCCCACCCAGACAAACCAAGTTTTGCTTTTAGAAACCTTGGTTTAACAAACAAACCCATTAAATAGCTAACAACACTCGCTAACACAGTCATAACACCAATTTAGCCAATTTCTACAGGCTACAACTGGTCTTCTAGGAGCTAAATCTCACCTCCCTCTCACAGGCATTTAACCATTCAGTAGTTGTATTTAAACAGTATCACATTATAGGCCTATAGACAGTGTTCTCCTTCCCAGCATGAACCCTACTGGCCTACTTGTTGTTGTACCATACTCAACAGATCTGTTATGAGCATGGACCACCTGATAGATTGGACCATAGTAAAGAAGTATCTATCTCCATCTCTATCAGCAGTCTATTCCTTTTACCAACAATAAGCTGTTTTCAAAGGGAGGAGGGGAAAGGTCAACTGATTATGTCCCCTCAAAATGACAGCAGTGACTTCCACTTACAAAAACTTCAATCACCAATCATCAATCACCAATCATAAATCACCAATCATCAATCACCAACCACCAATCACCAATCATCAATCACCAATCACCAATCTGATATTTGAGCTAATCTGTATCTTATTATAGACTATTATTCAGCAAAGTCACAGACAGACAGACAGACAGACAGACAGACAGACAGACAGACAGACAGACAGACAGACAGACAGACAGACAGACAGACAGACAGACAGACAGACAGACAGACAGACAGACAGACAGACAGAGACACAGAGACACAGAGACACAGAGACACAGAGACACAGAGACACAGAGACACAGAGACACAGAGACACAGAGACACAGCGATAGGTACTCAATCTTAGTTTACACTCTCTGTCCCCTTTTCAGAAGAAACATGTATTCTTCAGTTGTCTGTGTGCCTTAGATAGATAGGATGGCATCGTACACTACATGGCCAGAAGTATGTGGACACCCCTTCAAATTAGTGGATTAGGCTATTTTAGCCACACCAATTGCTGACAGGTGTATAAAATCGAGCACACCACCATGCAATCTCCATAGACAAACATTGGCAGTAGAATGGCCTTACTGAAGAGCTCAGTGACTTACAATGTGGCACCGTCATAGGATGCCACCTTTCCAACAAGTCAGTTTGTCAAATTTCTGCCCTGCTAGAGCTGCCCCGGTCAACTGTAAGTGCGGTTTTTGTGAAGTGGAAATGTCTAGGAGCAACAACGGCTCAGTCGCAAAGTGGTAGGCCACAGAAGCTCACAGAACAGGACCGCCGATTGCTGAGGCGTGTAAAAATCGTCTGTCCTCTATTGCAACACACACTACCGAGTTCCAAAATGCCTCTGGAAACAACTTCAGCACAAAAAACTGTTCGTCGGGGTTTCCATGGCCGAGCAGCCGCACACATATCAAATCAAATCAAATGTATTTATATAGCCCTTCGTACATCAGCTGATATCTCAAAGTGCTGTACAGAAACCCAGCCTAAAACCCCAAACAGCAAGCAATGCATGTGAAAGAAGCACGGTGGCTAGGAAAAACTCCCTAGGAAAAACTCCCTAGAAAGGCCAAAAACCTAGGAAGAAACCTAGAGAGGAACCAGGCTATGAGGGGTGGCCAGTCCTCTTCTGGCTGTGCCGGGTGGATATTATAACAGAACATGGTCAAGATGTTGAAATGTTCAGAAATGACCAGCATGGTCAAATAATAATAATCATAGTAGTTGTCGAGGGTGCAACAAGCATGTCCGGTGAACAGGTCAGGGTTCCATAGCCGCAGGCAGAACAGTTGAAACTGGAGCAGCAGCACGGCCAGGTGGACTGGGGACAGCAAGGAGTCATCATGCCAGGTAGTCCTGAGGCATGGTCTTAAGGCTCAGGTCCTCCGAGAGAAAGAAAGAAAGAAAGAGAGAAAGAGAGAATTAGAGAGAGCATATTTAAATTCACACAGGACACCGGATAAGACAAGAGAAATACTCCAGATGTAACAGACTGACCCTAGCCCCCCGACACATAAACTACTGCAGCATAAATACTGGAGGCTGAGACAGGAGGGATCAGAAGACACTGTGGCCCCATCCGATGATACCCCCGGACAGGGCCAAACAGGCAAGATATAACCCCACCCACTTTGCCAAAGCACAGCCCCCACACCACTAGAGGGATGTCTCCAACCACCAACTTACCGTCCTAAGACAAGGCCGAGTATAGCCCACAAAGATCTCCGCCACGGCACAACCCAAGGGGGGGGGGGCGCCAACCCAGACAGGAAGACCACGTCAGTGACTCAACCCACTCAAGTGACGCACCCCTCCCATGGACGGCATGGAAGAACACCAGTAAGCCAGTGACTCAGCCCCTGTAATAGGGTTAGAGGCAGAGAATCCAAGTGGAGAGAGGGGAACCGGCAAGGCAGAGACAGCAAGGGCGGTTCGTTGCTCCAGCCTTTCCGTTCACCCTCACACTCCTGGGCCAGACTATACTTAATCATAGGACCTACTGAAGAGATAGACTTAAAGGTTGAGACTGAGTCTGCGTCTCTCACATGGGTAGGCAGACCATTCCATAAAAATGGAGCTCTATAGGAGAAAGCCCTACCTCCAGCCGTTTGCTTAGAAATTCTAGGGACAATTAGGAGGCCTGCGTCTTGTGACCGTAGCGTACGTGTAGGTATGTACGGCAGGACCAAATCGGAAAGATAGGTAGGAGCAAGCCCATGTAATGCTTTGTAGGTTAGCAGTAAAACCTTGAAATCAGCCCTTGCCTTAACAGGAAGCCAGTGTAGGGAGGCTAGCACTGGAGTAATATGATCAAATTTTTTGGTTCTAGTCAGGATTCTAGCAGCCGTGTTTAGCACTAACTGAAGTTTGTTTAGTGCTTTATCCGGGTAGCCGGATAGTAGAGCATTGCAGTAGTCCAGCCTAGAAGTAACAAAAGCATGGATACATTTTTCTGCATCATTTTTGGACAGAAAGTTTCTGACACAAGCCTAAGATCACCATGGACAATGCAAAGCGTCGGCTGGAGTGGTGTATAGCTTGTCGCCATAGAACATTGGAAACGTATTCTCTGGAGTGATTGAATCAAGCTTCACCATCTGGCAGTCAAACGGACTAATCTGGGTTTGGCGGATGCCAGGAGAACGCTACCTGCCCGAATGCATAGTGTCAACTGTAAAGTTTGGTGGAGGAGGAATAATGTTCTGGGGCTGATTTTTTATGTGAAGTGAAATCTTAACACTACAGCATACAATGTCATTCTACAATCTAGACGAATCTGTGCATTCAACTTTGCGGCAACAGTTCCTTTGGAGTGTTCAAACTGAACAAAAAAGGGAAGCAAACCGCACAGAGTTCACAAAAACTGACTGAAAGACACAAAGTGTGAAAACAAGCTAAATTCTCAAATGACCCAGCGGGATCCATTAGGTCTGGTCATAGATCATGAGATGGAAGAGTTGTGTTGAAGGTTGATCAGCTGTAACACAGTGGTTATCATGTGGTGTTAGTGATAGTGCTGGTTATACATTGGTCAGTTGTAGCTTGGATAATAACATAACAACAAGAGACCGAGAGGTCCACGGAACTCCTCCTCTCTCTACCAGACCACACCCCCTCTCTCTACCAGACCACACACCCTTTCTCTACCAGACCACACCCCCTTTCTCTACCAGACCACACCCCCTTTCTCTACCAGACCACACACCCTTTCTCTACCAGACCACACCCCCTCTCTCTACCAGACCACACCCCCTTTCTCTACCAGACCACACACCCTTTCTCTACCAGACCACACCCCCTCTCTCTACCAGACCACACCCCCTTTCTCTACCAGACCACACCCACTTTCTCTACGAGACCACACACCCTTTCTCTACCAGACCACACCCCCTTTCTCTACCAGACCACACCCCCTCTCTCTACCAGACCACACCCCCTCTCTCTACCAGACCACACCCCCTCTCTGTACCAGACCACACCCACTCTCTCTACCAGACCACACCCCCTCTCTCTACCAGACCACACGCCCTCTCTCTACCAGACCACACCCACTCTCTCTACCAGACCACACCCCCTCTCTCTACCAGACCAATGAGAAGGAGTCCACAGAACACACCCTCTCTCTTCCAGACCACACCCCCTCTCTCTACCAGACCAATGAGAAGGAGTGGTGAGAGTAAGGGGTGTTTTGATAGTCAATCTCCTTCTTTATTAATTGGACAACTATTGGACGTATTTATAACATTCATCCCAATGGCGACCCAGGCTCTGTCTTTACAGAACAGAAGAACCAAAACAGATCTAGATGAAAGATAAAGGGTGGATGAGGCAGGAAGAGGCAGGATGAGGCAGAATGAGGCAGGAAGAAGCAGGAAGAGGCAGGACCATCACAGAGCCTACAGACTCCAAAGCTAAAGTCTACACTCTTAGACAAAAGGGTTCCAAAAGGGTTCTTCAGCTGTCCCCCATAGGAGAATCCTTTTTGGTTCCAGGTAGAACCCTTTTTGGTTCCAGGTAAAACCCTTTTTGGTTCCAGGTAGAACCCTTTTTGGTTCCAGGTAGAACCCTTTTTGGTTCCAGGTAGAACCCTTTTTGGTTCCAGGTAAAACCCTTTTTGGTTCCAGGTAGAACCCTTTTTGGTTCCAGGTAGAACCCTTTTGGGCTCCATTTAGAACTCTTTGTGGAAAGGGTTCTACATGGAACCCAAAAGGGTTCTTCAAAGGATTCTCCTATGGGGACAGCCGAAGAACCCCAAACATTCTCCAATATCACTGTACTAGTGTACATCATTGGGACCCTTTGTTTAGCGCCATCACGTGACATTACATTTTAACCTTTATTTCAAGCTTTTTCGTCAAACTGTCCAATTGCTTTTAAATGTTTGGTGTAATTCTCATTTCATGACAACTTGATAATACAGTATTTTGTATCATTTAATCAGAGTAGGTACGACAGTACCTCGTAGTACCACATGCAGGCGACAAAGACAACCATTTGCTAAATGAACGCGGATGATGACGCAGTGGGGAGCCAACAAGCCTGTTGCTGCTGGATCAGGAGAATGTTCTGCAGCGGTCCGCGTCTCTTCTGTTCCCTCTCTTCTTTTAACGTCGAGGAAGGTTGTTTAGAGACGCACTTCAACAAAGGTTTCTGAACAATTGAGAAATAATGCAAAGTAAATATGTCGTTATCCTCTGAGATGGAGAAGAATTCAACAGAAGATGACTGCGTGGATTCAGGAGCAGAGACTGGAGGGTGAGTTTTTGGGGTTTAGTTGGTTGAGGAACTTACTTCTCCACGTCTTGAAAAGCACTTACATCTTTCTCTTACGGTTAGCCTACTGTATCAACATGTTATTCCAATGTTTAGTAAGACTTTAATTATGTCACAGACCTGTAGACGAGAGTCAAGTCACTTGATCCAATCGTCAAGTCTCACAAAGCTCATTCATTTGGTTTGACAGATTACAGCAGGAGGAGGAGGAAAGGCAGCAGAATGTTTTGATTGTATGGGGGCCGGGGAAACTTAATTGAGTTTGGAAAAGTTCCTCAGCTCGTTGTTCATCCATCCATATGCTGCTTGGCGCTAAGCACTAGGACATCTGCCACGGGAGATTTAAAACCCTAATGCTTATGTGGAAAGTAGCTGGCAATGTGGAACTAATGACTATCTTTAATTAAGAACAGATTGTAATGTGTTCCTTTGACACAGATCTGAGAGTTTGATGAATTGTAGGCTAATGATGCTGTCAATGCTATATTAATCCAAACATCAAATATAAATGTGTTGTTCATTGTTTGTTTTCAGCTATTAAGCAAAGATGCTCCCTGGTTTGGTATGTTGCTGATGACTTTGGTGTGTAGGCTAGTGTGTGTGTGTGTGTAGCCTAGTGTCCTTCTTCTTTCCCCAACCTGGGCTTGAACCACAACGATAAAAAACAGTCCCCCTCGAAGCATCGTTACCTGTCGCTCCACTAAAGCCACGGCTCTTGCAGAGGAAAGGAAACGAGCGTCTCAGAGCGAGTGACGTCACTCTTTTCTTTTTATAACGCTACTGTCGCGCACAGCCAACTAGCTAGCGATTTCACAACGGTTACCTATGTAGGGTACTGTGTATTAGTGAAGTGTGTGTGTGTGTGTTTAGGTTAGTGTGTGTGTGTTTAGGTTAGTGTGTATCAGTGAAGTGTGTGTGTGTGTGTTTAGGTTAGTGTGTATTAGTGAAGTGTGTGTTTAGGTTAGTGTGTATCAGTGAAGTGTGTGTGTGTGTTTAGGTTAGTGTGTATTAGTGAAGTGTGTGTGTGTGTTTAGGTTAGTGTGTATTAGTGAAGTGTATGTGTTTAGGTTAGTGTGTATTAGTGAAGTGTGTGTGTGTTTAGGTTAGTGTGTATTAGTGAAGTGTGTGTGTGTGTGTTTAGGTTAGTGTGTATTAGTGAAATGTGTGTTTAGCTTAGTGTGTATTAGTGAAGTGTGTGTTTAGGTTAGTGTGTATTAGTGAAGTTTGTGTGTGTGTGTTTAGGTTAGTGTGTATTAGTGAAGTTTTTGTGTGTGTGTTTAGGTTAGT
>NC_042976.1:5384572-5387072 GCF_901001165.1 Salmo trutta | reverse complement strand
TCTTCTCTTCTCTTCTCTTCTCTTCTCTTCTCTTTCTCTCTGTACATTACCAGTGTTCATTAGTGTGATTACCGGTTTCAACGTCAGTAAACAACTCTTCTGTTGACTTCAGTTCCGATTAAATTAGAGAGCGACAGGGAAGGTCTTTCAGATGTTCTTTACACTCTAATACAGGGCTGCCCAACCCTCTTCCTGGAGATCTACTGTCCTGTAGGTTTTCACTCCAACCCTCTTCCTGGAGATCTACTGTCCTGTAGGTTATCAGTCCAACCCTCTTCCTGGAGATCTACTGTCCTGTAGGTTTTCACTCCAACCCTCTTCCTGGAGATCTACTGTCCTGTAGGTTTTCAGTCCAACCCTCTTCCTGGAGATCTACTGTCCTGTAGGTTTTCAGTCCAACCCTCTTCCTGGAGATCTACTGTCCTGTAGGTTTTCAGTCCAACCCTCTTCCTGGAGATCTACTGTCCTGTAGGTTTTCAGTCCAACCCTCTTCCTGGAGATCTACTGTCCTGTAGGTTTTCAGTCCAACCCTCTTCCTGGAGATCTACCGTCCTGTAGGTTATCAGTCCAACCCTCTTCCTGGAGATCTACCGTCCTGTAGGTTTTCAGTCCAACCCTCTTCCTGGAGATGTACCGTCCTGTAGGTTTTCAGTCCAACCCTCTTCCTGGAGATCTACCATCCTGTAGGTTATCAGTCCAACCCTCTTCCTGGAGATCTACCGTCCTGTAGGTTTTCAGTCTAACCCTCTTCCTGGAGATGTACCGTCCTGTAGGTTTTCAGTCCAACCCTCTTCCTGGAGATGTACCGTCCTGTAGGTTTTCAGTCCAACCCTCTTCCTGGAGATGTACCGTCCTGTAGGTTTTCAGTCCAACCCTCTTCCTGGAGATCTACCGTCCTGTAGGTTTTCAGTCCAACCCTCTTCCTGGAGATCTACCGTCCTGTAGGTTTTCAGTCCAACCCTCTTCCTGGAGATCTACCGTCCTGTAGGTTTTCAGTCCAACCCTCTTCCTGGAGATCTACCGTCCTGTAGGTTTTCAGTCCAACCCTCTTCCTGGAGATGTACCGTCCTGTAGGTTTTCAGTCCAACCCTCTTCCTGGAGATGTACCGTCCTGTAGGTTTTCAGTCCAACCCTCTTCCTGGAGATGTATCGTCCTGTAGGTTTTCAGTCCAACCCTCTTCCTGGAGATCTACCATCCTGTAGGTTTTCAGTCCAACCCTCTTCCTGGAGATGTACCGTCCTGTAGGTTTTCAGTCCAACCCTCTTCCTGGAGATCTACCATCCTGTAGGTTTTCAGTCCAACCCTCTTCCTGGAGATGTACCGTCCTGTAGGTTTTCAGTCCAACCCTCTTCCTGGAGATGTACCGTCCTGTTGGTTTTCAGTCCAACCCTCTTCCTGGAGATGTACCGTCCTGTGGGTTTTCAGTCCAACCCTCTTCCTGGAGATCTACTGTCCTGTAGGTTATCAGTCCAACCCTCTTCCTGGAGATCTGCTGTCCTGTAGGTTTTCAGTCCAACCCTCTTCCTGGAGATCTGCTGTCCTGTAGGTTTTCAGTCCAACCCTCTTCCTGGAGATCTACTGTCCTGTAGGTTATCAGTCCAACCCTCTTCCTGAAGATCTACCGTCCTGTAGGTTTTCAGTCCAACCCTCTTCCTGGAGATCTACCGTCCTGTAGGTTTTCAGTCCAACCCTCTTCCTGGAGATCTACCGTCCTGTGGGTTTTCAGTCCAACCCTAATTTAACACACCTGATTCTACTTATTAGCTGCTCAACAAGACCTTAACTAGCTGAATCAGATACACTGAATTAGGGTTGGACTGAAAACCTCCAGGACAGTAGATCTCCAGGAAAAAGGTTGGACTGAAACCCTACAGGATGGTAGATCTCCAGGAAGAGGGTTGGACTGATAACCTACGGGACGGTAGATCTCCAGGAAGAGGGTTGGACTGATAACCTACAGGACGGTAGATCTCCAGGAAGAGGATTGGACTGATAACCTACAGGACAGTAGATCTCCAGGAAGAAGGTTGGACTGATAACCTACAGGACGGTAGATCTCCAGGAAGAGGATTGGACTGATAACCTACAGGACAGTAGATCTCCAGGAAGAAGGTTGGACTGATAACCTACAGGACAGTAGATCTCCAGGAAGAGGGTTGGACTGCCCTGCTCTAATATATACGAGTGTCGTCCGTTGACTCAAAAGACCCAGTGAGGTCATACTTAAAGAGTAGAAGTATGATAAACATCATGCTGGTCTTGAGATGTATTAGTGTTAGTCTGGTACATTAGCCTTACAGTAGACATTTGTGGAGTCCCAAATGGCACCCTATTCCCTATGTAGTGCACTACTTTTGACCAGGGACTATATAAGGAACAAGGTGCTATTTGGGACGCTGTTCTAGTCTCTTTCGCCAGACTCACGGTGCTCCGCACGCTCAGCCACTATGAGAGGAGACTACAGTAGACCATACAGAACAGCACAGTGCATTGTGGTTA
>NC_042976.1:5369572-5379572 GCF_901001165.1 Salmo trutta | reverse complement strand
CAATATGCAGGGGGTACGAGGTATTTGAGGTAGATACAATCTATGTATAAAAGTATGAGGACACCCTTTCAAATGAATGGATTCAGCTATTTCAGCCACATCCGTTGCTGACAGGTGTGTAAAATCGAGCACACAGCCATGCAATCTCCTTAGACAAATGTTAGCAAAAGAATAGCCTTACTAAAGAGCTCAGTGACTTTCAATCGTAGATTGCCACCTTTCCAAAACGTCAGTTCGTCAAATTTCTGCCCTGCTAGGGCTGCCCCAGTCAACTGTAAGGGCTGTTATTGTGAAGTGGTAACGTCTAGGAGCAACACGGGATCAGCTGCGAAGTATCAGGCCACACAAGCTCACAGAATGGGACTGCCGAGTGCTGAAGCGCGTTTGTCATCGAATGCAACACTCACTGGTGAGTTACAAACTGCCTTTGGAAGCAACGTCAGCACAACAACTGTTCGTCGGGAGCTTAATGAAATCGGTTTCCATGGCAGAGGAACCGCACAGAAGCCTAAGATCACCATGCGCATTGCCAAGCGTCGGCTGGAGTGGTGTAAAGCTCGCCGCCATTGGACTCTGGAGCAGTGGAAACATTCTCTGGAGTGATGAATCACGCTTCACCATCTGGCAGTCCGACGGATGAATCTGGGTTTGGCGGATACCAGGAGAACACTACCTTTCCTGTTTCAGCATGACAATTTTTTATTATTATGTTTTTTTATTTCACCTTTATTTAACCAGGTAGGCTAGTTGAGAACAAGTCCTTTATTTAACCAGGTAGGCTAGTTGAGAACAAGTCCTTTATTTAACCAGGTAGGCTAGTTGAGAACAAGTTCTCATTTACAACTGCGACCTGGCCAAGATAAAGCAAAGCAGTTTGACACATACAACAACACAGAGTTACACATGGAGTAAAACAAACATACCGTCAATAATATAGTAGAAAAATAAGTCTATATATATGTCACGTCCTGACCAGGTAAAGAGTTCATTTGCCATAGTAGAATGGTCAGGGTGTGGCATGGGGTTGTTTTGTGTGGGTTTTTGGGTTTTCTGTTTCCATGTGGGACTGTTCTAGTTTTCTATTTCTATGTGTTGTTTTTCCATGTTTGGCCGGGTATGGTTTCCAATCAGAGGCAGGTGTCTTTAGTTGTCTCTGATTGGAAGCCATACTTAGGCAGCCCATTTTCCTTTGGGGTTTGTGGGTAGTTGTTTCCCGTTTAGTCTAAGTGTACCTGACAGGACTGTTGGTTGTTTTGTTGTTTTTTGTTAAAGTGTCTTCATTAAAGAATCAAGAATGAGCACTATCCACGCTGCGTCTTGGTCTCCATTCCACGACCCCTGTGACAATATACAAAGTGAGCAAATGAGGTGAGATAAGGGAGGTAAAGGCAAAAAAGGCCATGCTGGCAAAGTAAATACAATATAGCAAGTAAAACTCTGGAATGGTAGATTTGCGGTGGAAGAAAGTTCAAAGTAGAAATAGAAATAATGGGTCGCAAAGGAGCAAAATAAATAAATAAATGAATACAGTAGGGGAAGAGGTAGATGTTTGGGCTAAATTATAGATGGGCTATGTACAGGTTCAGCAAACTCTGAACTGCTCTGACAGATGGTGCTTAAAGCTAGTGAGGGAGATAAGTGTTTCCAGTTTTAGAGATTTTTGTAGTTACCTAGCAGGGTCTTGCAGATGACCTGGAGCCAGTGGGTTTGGTGACGAGTATG
Source organism: Salmo trutta (assembly GCF_901001165.1). Classification (NCBI taxonomy): domain Eukaryota; kingdom Metazoa; phylum Chordata; class Actinopteri; order Salmoniformes; family Salmonidae; genus Salmo; species Salmo trutta. The sequence continues at coordinate 5,377,850 of NC_042976.1, read as the reverse complement.
AAGCGAGGGCCAGCCAACGAGAGCATACAGGTCGCAGTGGTGGGTAGTATATGGGGCTTTGGTGACAAAACGGATGGCACTGTGATAGACTGCATCCAGTTTATTGAGTAAGGTATTGGAGGCTATTTTGTATTTTTGACAATGCCCCCGTGCACAAAGTGAGGTCCATATAGAAATGGTTTGTCGAGATTGATGTGAAAAAACTTGACTGGCCTGCACAGATCCCTGACCTCAACCCCATCGAACACCTTTGGGATGCATTGGAATGCCGACTGCGAGTCAGGCCTAATCACCCAACATCAGTGCCTGACCTCACTAACACTCTTACTGCTGAATGGAAGCAAATCCCTGCAGCAATGTTTCAACATCTAGTAGAAAGCCTTCCCAGAAGAGTGGAGGCTGTTATAGCAGCAAATGAGGGGACCAACTCCATATTAATACCCATGATATTGGAGTGAGATGTTCGACGAGCAGGTGTCCACATACTGTTGGTCATGTAGTGTACAGTGGCAAGATAAAGTATGTGAAACCTTTGGAATGACCTGGATTTCTGCATAAATTGGTCATCAAATGTGATCTGATCTTCATCTAAGTCACAACAATAGACAAACAAACAGAAATCCAGGTAATTCTAAAGGGTTCACATACTTTTTCTTCCCACTGTATCTACGTGAAGGTAAAGTATTCAGGCATAATAATAATAGTAGTAGTAATAATAAGAGTAGATTGAAGTACAGAGTGGCAGCAGCATATGGTGTGTGTGTGTGTGTGTGTGTGTGTGTGTGTGTGTGTGTGTGTGTGTGTGTGTGTGTGTGTGTGTGTGTGTGTGTGTGTGTGTGTAACCCGTCATTATCTCTCTCCCTGTCTCTTTATGTCTCTTTCTGTGTATACTAGGCTGACAGAGACTTTTGTTTTCACAGTTGGTTTCAACCCTCAGCCCCTCTATCATAACCTCTGCCCTCTGTCCAAACCAGCCCTAAGCACTGGACACACACACACACACGCGCGCGCGCGCGCACACACACACACACACACACACACACACACACACACACACACACACACACACACACACACACACACACTGGAGAGTCAGAGCAGTAGACATGCCTCTGGAGAGAGGATACACAGGGCTCTCCGTCTCTAATATTACAATTTTTCTAATGATTAAATAATTCTGCTATTTTTTGTGCTTAGTTATGATATTATAGTCACCTTCTCATGAATAAAAATACTCTTATGGCGAAAAAAAATGAGGCCTAGTTAATGAATTTAGACTTTATATTGATACAGTCAAGCTGATAAAACTGTACGATATCGTCTTGCACATCGTCAATGTCATATGGTCGATACTCCATATTAGCATATATCGTCCTAACCCCTACCCTACTCTGTAACACACTGACTGTCCTCTACTCTGTAACACACTGACTGTCCTCTACTCTGTAACACACTGACTGTCCTCTACTCTGTAACACACTGACTGTCCTCTACTCTGTAACACACTGACTGTCCTCTACTCTGTAACACACTGACTGTCCTCTACTCTGTAACACACTGACTGTCCTCTACTCTGTAACACACTGACTGTCCTCTACTCTGTAACACACTGACTGTCCTCTACTCTGTAACACACTGACTGTCCCCTACTCTGTAACACACTGACTGTCCCCTACTCTGTAACACACTGACTGTCCTCTACTCTGTAACACACTGACTGTCCTCTACTCTGTAACACACTGACTGTCCTCTACTCTGTAACACACTGACTGTCCCACATAGAGGTGAACATAAACACACATAAACACACACAACATACTGGCTAACATGCTGACTACACCGGCAACGTGAGTGTTGACTTTGTCCATCCACACCAGACGATCATGACACACAGGTTAAAATATCCCAACCAACTATATTGATTTTGGGGCAGGTTGAAACACACATGAAAGGTTCATGGACATTTAGCCAGCTAGCTGTTGCTAGCTAGTTTGTCCTGGGAGATGAACATTGGGTTGTTAGTATACCTGACATGCATATCGTTCTCTTTTCAGCTGGTTCCATGTAAAATTTGGAGTCATACAAAATCTCTACTCTGATGAATTATCCACAGATAAACGGGAAACCTAGTTAGTTTGTCCTGGGAGATGAACATTGGGTTGTTAGTATACCTGACGGGAAACCTAGTTAGTTTTTAATTCGTTATCTTTAATGAATCTCTCCTCGTCTGTCTTTCAAGCATCCATGTGGGTTCCTGTCTTCCTGGTACCTTCCTGGTACCTTCCTGGTACCTTCCTGGTAACTTCCTGGTACCTTCCTGGTACCTTCCTGGTACCTTCCTGGTAACTTCCTGATATCTTCCTGGTACCTTCCTGGTACCTTCCTGGTAACTTCCTGATATCTTCCTGGTACCTTCCTGGTACCTTCCTGGTACCTTCCTGGTACCTTCCTGGTATCTTCCTGGTACCTTCCTGGTACCTTCCTGGTATCTTCCTGATATTTTCCAGTTTTTTTCCTGATATCTTCCTGGTACCTTCCTGATATCAAATCAAATTGTATTTGTTACATGCGCTGAATACAACCAGTGTAGACCTTACTGTGAAATGCTTACTTACAAGCCCTTAACCAACAATATAGTTTTAAGAAAATAGAGTTAAGAAAATATTTACTAATTAAACTAAAGTTAAAAAAAAGTTAAATAAAATAAAGTTACACAATAAAAGAACAATAGCGAGGCTATATACAGTGGGGTACCGATACCGAGTCAATGTGCGGGGGAACATATTAATTGAGGTAATTTGTACATGTAGGTAGGGGTGAAGTGACTATGCATAGATAATAAACAGGGAGCAGCAGCAGTGTACAAAACAAATGGAGGAGATGGGGGGTCAATGTAGTAGTCCGGTGGCCATTTGATTAGTTGTTCAGCAGTCTTATGGCTTGGGGGGGTAGAAGCTGTTCAGGAGCCTTTTGGACCTAGACTTGGCGCTCCGGTACCGCTTGCCGTGCGGTAGCAGAGAGAACAGTCTGTGACTAAGGTGACTGGATACTTTGAAGATTCTTTGGGCCTTCCTCTGACACCGCCTAGTATAGAGGTCCTGGATGGCAGGAATCTTGGCACCAGTGATGTACTGGGCCGCACGCACTAGCCTCTGTAGAGCCTCATGGTTGGATGCTGAACAGTTACAATACCAGGCAGTGACGCAACCAGTCAGGATGCTCTCGATGGTGCAGCTGTATAACTTTTTGAGGATCTGGGGACCCATTGCCAAATCATTTCAGTCTCTTGATGGGTAAAAGGTGTTGTCGTGCACCTCTTCACGACTGTCTTGGTGTATCCAATAAGGAGAGGGGACTTGCAGCGTCTCGAGTGTCTCAAATAGAACCAAGTTCTATTTTAGCGCTTGGCTATACAGCTATACAGACGCTCGGTCCAGCGGTGTGGGTGATGGTATAACATCTACTGTATGTGTACATTCATTTTGCTCGCGCACACGCAACGTAGCCGATGAGGTTTGCATGTAATGGGCTTGTGGGACCAGCTGCTCCAGACGCTCAATCACATGACCTTTCTCCAATGCCATTGGTCACGGCAGCTGCATCGCCACTGAGCCTAGCCGACCTTTGACCCTGTCCCCAGTGCGTGTGACCGGAGGCCTGTCAGCATAATAGATGTCCTCTGACCAAAGGGGGGGGGGGCTCAGTGATAAACAGCACAGAGGTCAGAGGTCCATTTGAAACAATACAGACACCCACCACAGACTCTCCTGCAGACACACACACAAACACACACCAATTTCAACAGGCAGACACACACACACACACAGACACACACACACACACAGACACACACAGACAGATCAACAGACACACACACAGACACACACACACAGACACACAGATCGACAGGCAGACACACACACACACACACACACAGACACACACACACACACACACACACACAGATCAACAGACACACATAGTAACCATACACAGGCCTATAATTTCTACAGACACAATTTGACGTGTAAATGAATGTCATCATGAAGACAAACTGAAATCGCAAACCTTTTCTTCCAGAATGAGGCCTCTTAAAGCATTGGAATAGATGTTTCATTCAAACCAGGGAGATTGATTGATTGCCATCTAACAGGAGGAATAGGAGTCAGAGAGACGACAACGACAACGGCCAGCCTGTCACTAACAGATGGTGTCTGTCTATGGCTGCGTTTACACAGACAGCCCAGTTCTGATCTTTTGCCACTAATAGGTATTTCGATAAATCAGATCAGATCGTTTGCCAATTCGGGCAAAATATCAGAATTGGGTTGCCTGTGTAAACGCAAAGAATCTACTGCAGGGGTGCAAACCCCCATTTCTAGAAGGCTGGCAGCATCCTTCCTGGTTTTCATTGCTCCCTGACACATAATTGTGTTGCTCAGTCTGTTTCTTCAACCAGGATAGTGCAGCCCTCAGGGACTGGACTGGTGCAGATTTAGATCCAGGATACTGCAGCCCTCAGGGACTGGTGCAGATTTAGAACCAGGATAGTGCAGCCCTCAGGGACTGGTGCAGATGTAGAACCAGGATACTGCAGCCCTCAGGGACTGGTGCAGATTTAGATCTAGGATAGTGCAGCCCTGGGGGACTGGTGCAGATGTAGAACCAGGATACTGCAGCCCTCAGGGTCTGGTGCAGATGTAGAACCAGGATACTGCAGCCCTCAGGGACTGGTGCAGATTTAGATCCAGGATACTGCAGCCCTCAGTGACTGGTGCAGATTTAGATCCAGGATAGTGCAGCCCTGAGGGACTGGTGCAGATTTAGAACCAGGATACTGCAGCCCTGAGGGACTGGACTGGTGCAGATTTAGATCCAGGATACTGTAGCCCTCAGGGACTGGTGCAGATTTAGAACCAGGATAGTGCAGCCCTGAGGGACTGGTGCAGATTTAGATCCAGGATACTGCAGCCCTGAGGGACTGGACTGGTGCAGATTTAGAACCAGGATACTGCAGCCCTCAGGGACTGGTGCAGATTTAGATCCAGGATAGTGCAGCCCTGAGGGACTGGACTGGTGCAGATTTAGATCCAGGATACTGCAGCCCTCAGGGACTGGTGCAGATTTAGAACCAGGATACTGCAGCCCTCAGGGACTGGTGCAGATTTAGATCCAGGATAGTGCAGCCCTGAGGGACTGGACTGGTGCAGATTTAGATCCAGGATAGTGCAGCCCTGAGGGACTGGTGCAGATTTAGATCCAGGATACTGCAGCCCTCAGGGACTGGACTGGTGCAGATTTAGATCCAGGATACTGCAGCCCTCAGGGACTGGTGCAGATGTAGAACCAGGATAGTGCAGCCCTGAGGGACTGGTGCAGATTTAGATCCAGGATACTGCAGCCCTGAGGGACTGGTGCAGATTTAGATCCAGGATACTGCAGCCCTCAGGGACTGGTGCAGATGTGGAACCAGGATACTGCAGCCCTGAGGGACTGGTGCAGATTTAGATCCAGGATACTGCAGCCCTGAGGGACTGGACTGGTGCAGATTTAGAACCAGGATAGTGCAGCCCTGAGGGACTGGTGCAGATTTAGATCCAGGATACTGCAGCCCTCAGGGACTGGTGCAGATGTAGAACCAGGATACTGCAGCCCTCAGGGACTGGTGCAGATTTAGATCCAGGATACTGCAGCCCTCAGGGACTGGACTGGTGCAGATTTAGAACCAGGATAGTGCAGCCCTCAGGGACTGGTGCAGATTTAGATCCAGGATACTGTAGCCCTCAGGGACTGGTGCAGATGTGGAACCAGGATACTGCAGCCCTCAGGGACTGGTGCAGATGTGGAACCAGGATACTGCAGCCCTCAGGGACTGGTGCAGATGTGGAACCAGGATAGTGCAGCCCTGAGGGACTGGTGCAGATTTAGATCCAGGATACTGCAGCCCTGAGGGACTGGTGCAGATTTAGATCCAGGATACTGCAGCCCTGAGGGACTGGACTGGTGCAGATTTAGAACCAGGATAGTGCAGCCCTCAGGGACTGGACTGGTGCAGATTTAGATCCAGGATACTGCAGCCCTCAGGGACTGGTGCAGATGTGGAACCAGGATACTGCAGCCCTCAGGGACTGGTGCAGATGTGGAACCAGGATACTGCAGCCCTCAGGGACTGGTGCAGATGTGGAACCAGGATAGTGCAGCCCTGAGGGACTGGTGCAGATTTAGATCCAGGATACTGCAGCCCTGAGGGACTGGTGCAGATTTAGATCCAGGATACTGCAGCCCTGAGGGACTGGTGCAGATTTAGATCCAGGATACTGCAGCCCTCAGGGACTGGTGCAGATTTATAACCAGGATACTGCAGCCCTCGGGGACTGGTGCAGATGTGGAACCAGGATACTGCAGCCCTCAGGGACTGGTGCAGATGTGGAACCAGGATTGAGAAAGCACTCATGTTTTCCACTACAGGTATATCATCCCAAGTCACTGGTTTATTAGTGGTTCTTGCATTGTGTTGTTATAAGTGGAGATTTATAGGTTGAGTGTTAGATTTACAACTCCCGAGTCACCACACACACACACACACACACACCCACACACACACACACACACACACACACACATACACACTCTCACACACACACACACATACACACATACACACGCACACATACACACACACACACACATACACACATACACACGCACACATACACACATGCTCACGCACACATTCACACACGCACATACACACACACGCACACACGCTCACACACACACACACGTAGGCAGACTTGCTATGGGGAAAGATAGACTGTGAAAGAGTGAGCTGGAGCTCTTTTGGAATTAACGTGAATTGAAATAGTATTTTCAAAGCAGCTGTAATAAGGGCAGGTCTACAGCTGTAATAAGGACAGGTCTACAGCTATAATAAGGACAGGTCTACAGCTGTAATAAGGGCAGGTCTACAGCTGTAATAAGGGCAGGTCTACAGCTGTAATAAGGGCAGGTCTACAGCTATAATAAGGACAGGTCTACAGCTATAATAAGGACAGGTCTACAGCTGTAATAAGGACAGGTCTACAGCTGTAATAAGGACAGGTGTACAGCTGTAATAAGGACAGGTCTACAGCTGTAATAAGGACAGGTCTACAGCTGTAATAAGGGCAGGTCTACAGCTGTAATAACTGTAATAAGGACAGGTCTACAGCTGTAATAAGGACAGGTCTACAGCTGTAATAAGGGCAGGTCTACAGCTGTAATAAGGGCAGGTCTACAGCTGTAATAAGGACAGGTCTACAGCTGTAATAAGGACAGGTCTACAGCTGTAATAAGGACAGGTCTACAGCTGTAATAAGGACAGGTCTACAGCTGTAATAAGGACAGGTCTACAGCTGTAATAAGGACAGGTAATAAGGACAGGTAATAGCTGTAATAAGGACAGGTCTACAGCTGTATACAACTCAGTAACTGAATTACTTATGAAGTACCATAGCATGTCAATAGTACGGAGAAACATTTTTTTTTAATGAAATGTATGCATTCACTACTGTAAGGCGCTCTGGATAAGAGCGTCTGCTAAATGACTAAAATGTAAAAATGTAAAATGTAAATAGTTAACCTACCACTAATGCTGCCCACCCACCTGTATACTGCCTCTCTTGTCCCAAATTCAATTATATGTTAGAAGTGCATGGGGTCCAAACAGGAAATGGAATATTCCACTAATAGGGGAGTTAAGGGGAGCATTGATTTCCTTCACTCCTTTGATGAAAGATACTCCCCCTGACCTTGGACCAGTCCGGATCTCTCTGCTAACAGAGCAGTTAGCATCATGGTTTAGGCTCAGGCTGACGTGGGATCAGTGATGTAGGGCCACTGTCGTGATTGACACATGTGCCTTTTTAAAACGCTGGCAGCGAGGGAATCACTGGATATATAAAACAATGTGTGATAACGTCAGAACAGCCTCTGTCAACAAAGTCATGTTGATTTCCACCTGATGTAACCAAGGCAACCCGTAACAGTCAACCCCCCCCCCCCCACACACACACACACACACACACACACACACACACACACACACACACACACACAACACAACACAACACACACTCTCAATGCATCAAATCCTTAGATTGGAAGGGACATTTTAAACCCCATCCAAGCACTTTGCATTAAGTGTTACCAAATGTGTCGTTTCAAATGAGGCTTGTAGCAGAAGGGCGTGGTCCCTACTGAGTGTGCTGCTGTCGACTGTTTCTTAATGGGTCGACTG